>NC_084767.1:21567894-21710394 GCF_028858725.1 Colius striatus
GGCAGAACAAATCGGCCTTTTAAACGCAGTTGCCTTTGGGAGGGTGCTCAGAGGAGGCATCCTCAGTACTCAGAGCAATCCAGTTCTTCCTTCTCCCTTGCTTTAGCAATTAAATATATTTGATTCTGGGAAGTTTCCTTAATCAGGAATTTCTTATGTCTTAAAAAAAAATCACCTCAGGCTCCAGTGACCAAGGAGAACAGGATGGAAACCCAGAACAGCAGAAAGACTCATCTTCTCAAATGCAAACAGATACACTTTGATTTTTCTCCTTTCCAGTTTTTCAGAGGTTGGAGTAGTTGCCTAAGCTGGCACTGCTGCATTTTTGCTTGCTGACACCTCACAAATACTGACACTCTCCTAAAACTCAATCAAAACTTCTAGTTAGGGGATTTCTGAACACCATGTGTTAAACTAATTTAGTACTATGACCATCTCCGAGACAGGAGACAGCATGTGAAGCAGAATAAGGGGAGGGAGGCTGAACTCTGGGCTGGACTTTGTTCTCCAGCCTGATGTACAAATGGGAGCTGAAAAAGTGGATGCTGGGATCCTCGCTGCCCCCTCTGGGCTGAGTGATAGCAGAGGGCTTGGCTGAGCTCAGGCAGAGCCAGTGTTCCTGTAAGGGTGGGAGACACCATGAGCTCCACACTTGCTGAATCCAGCCCTCCTCCTCCTCCTCCTCCTCCCATGCATCCACTTGGGCTCTCTGGGCACGTTAGCCACGCGCAAGTGAGTCCTGTGGCGCAGCTCTGGCAAGCACTGCCTTTGCCTCCTCTGTGAATGCCCAGCGGAGATCCAAGGCATCTGCTGCCATAGTGGGCAGCAGCTCCCCCAAGACAGCCCCTGTTAGCCCAGCACAAGGCAGCCTGCATTTCAGAGAAGGTGGCTGAGGTTCTCACAAACGAGCTCCATCCCAAAACCTTTCTTCTGACTTTGGCACTAGCACTGCTACTGCCTGCAGACCCCAGCTCCGCAGGGGGGCGTCTCTCTCATCTGCACTGAAGTCACAGAGAATCACAGACTCATTGAATCATTTTGGTTGGAAAACAACTTTAAGATTATCGAGGCCAACCACTCACCTCACACTGCCAAGCCCACCACTAACCTATGTCCCTCAGCACCTCAGCTCCACGGCTTTTCAGTATGTCCAGGATTGGGGGCTCCACCACCTTGACAGTCTCTAAGTCACCCTGGTGCCTCTGGGACAGACGGTCCTGCCAGAACATAGATGTGCGAGGTAAAGTTTCTCTGCTAGTTCTCGTCATGGAATATTCTCATCAGCATTCCGGGGATGCAATTTCATGGCTTTCTGTTATTTGTTTTGGGAGACTGCAATGTTTTGTTCAAACTCTCAAAAAACAAAGACAACTCAGTGCAAACACATCCCACAACCCACTCCTTCCCTGAAAGGTTTGGATGGAAAGCTCACAGGCACTGCTGAGTACACTCAAAGAAGACAGTCTCCACCACCCCCTCATCCATCTCAGCACCTCCAGAACATTACACATTCTTTACAGGTTTGGTCAGCGCAAGCTGATGAGCTACAACACCTCGGAGCCCTGCTGACCAAGTGCCCTTGCCAAGCTGTGCAGGTAAAGAGCAGGGTGGCCGGTGCACTGGTCTATACAGGGATGCTGTGCTGCCTCCCCAGAGAACTGCCCCTGAGACTTTCCCCTGGAGCACCTTGGCAACAGCAAAGTCACCCTGAAAAACATCCAATGTGCTTCCCAGGCTCTTCAGTGTTTCAGGAGCCCCACCAGCAGAAAGCTAGTGTTGAAGATGAACACAAAGCTTTAGTGTCCTTTGGCACACCACAATAAGCTATGGCACAGCCCAGACCTTTATCTTGGGGATTAATGTGTTTGACAGACTTTCGTGGCAGGGATTAACAGATTGGTCAGAAAGTCTGTTACTCAAAACAACATTTTCTGTGGCAAAGAAGGAAATATTTAAGCAGCTATGACCTCTCAATACCCTGTTCAGAAAATGACCAGCATTTTCTGACCCTTGGAACAGGAAAGATGTGCTAAATGTGGGGACAAGCAGGGGAAGCCAGGAAAGAAGCTGCTTTTCTGACATCTGATGCTTTCTAGCTTGTGTTCCTGAGGAGCACTGCCCGTCCACCTGCGTAAGCAAGAGCTTTCTCCCCACTCATCTGCTGGTGGCTTGATCCCACCATTAAGACCTAATCCGATGATTTTCAGTGCTGCGTTTTAGCAGCTGGGAAGCACCACGATGCAGCCAGCTCAGGATTATGACGACAGTGCAGTCTGGCCAGGTCAGGATGGGAGGAGAAAAAATGCCATGGCAGAAACCCCAAATCAAGCATTTCCTTAAACCCAGGCTATGGGTGGAAATACACCGGGCACCAGCGGGCTGCGGCTGCTAGATGAGAGGACAGCAGCACCATCTACATGAGCGACACCAAATGCTGCTTTGCAGTAAAGCTGCATTTCCAGCCGCTGCCATTTTCTGCAGACTGCAGTCATTTTGGTTGACCTTTCCTCTGCTCGCTCTTCAGCTCCACTGGAAATTTTTCAGAAATCTCAAACAAAACAAGAATAAAAGATGCCTCCGTGCTGCCTTGCTACATCCACCAGCAATATATCCCTGTTTCTCACCTGCCCGTGGGCTTCCCAATGTCATGGGACACAAATATCCTTGCTCTTGCCTTCACAGCAGACATCACTGGAGGCTTCAGCTTTGGCTTCAGTCTCAGTCTCCTGCTCCCATTTCCCTGCTCTCCTTTAAGTGAAATGTCTCCCCTCACAAGCCAGGATTTCAGTCGTTGGCAACTGACAAGCAATTACAACCCACCTTCTTCTCCTTACTTGTTTGCACCAGAGGGCTTTTCCAGTCTCACTCACCTCAACACCAATTACCCCAATTACTGTTGTGGGGATGCAAATGCACCTTCCTCTGTATGCTCCTTCCCTTCCCTTCCCTTCCCTTCCCTTCCCTTCCCTTCCCTTCCCTTCCCTTCCCTTCCCTTCCCTTCCCTTCCCTTCCCTTCCCTTCCCTTCCCTTCCCTTCCCTTCCTCATTTGCTACCTCTGTGCTTCAGGTGGTCTTCTTACTCTCACTTCTCTTTGCTGACTGCAAATCTTGGGAACTTTTCTCTATTTCCAATCATTTCCTACCACCCCTTCCATCAGTGTGACATTCTCCCTAGATTCTTTGCCCTACAGAGAGAAAGGGACGTTTTTTTTACACCAGGTGACCCTTCAAGGAGAGATATTGGCTCCAGGTACTGGTCCTAAGAGTTCGGGAGAAACTGGTACAATGGCCCATTGCTCCAGCCCCATCACACTGCTCAGACACCTCTCAGCCAAACACACTCTTCAGCACAGCCCAAAGATTTCCTCCAGGAAATTTCCAGTTGCTTTATGGGGTTTCTCCTTCATCTCATGCACCCATAAGCTGGTACCGGGTCGTGCATCCTGCTTTGGGTGTTGACTGTACCAGCCTCAGCTGCCACTGGTAAATGTATAGGTTTTCAGTGGGTTTTCCTGCATTTCAGAGTGATTTCTGACCTGATTGATAAACCAAGAGGGATGGAGATGCAGCAGAGGTTGTAGTGAGGTGGGGATCAGTCTCTTCTCCCAAGTAACAAGTGATCAGACATGATGAAATGGCCTGAAGTTGTGCCAGGGGAGGTTTAGAACGGAGATTAGGAGGAACTGTTTCCCTGAGAGGGTTGTTGGTCACTGGCACAAGCCGCCCTGTGGTGGATATGGTGGAGTCCCCATCCCTGGAGATATTGAAGAGCCATGTAGTGAGGTGCTGAGGGTGGGCTTAGTAGGGGGCTTGGCAGTGTGAGGTCAGTGGCTGGACTCAATGATCTTAAAGTTCTTTTCCAACCAAAATGATTCTATGATCGTGTGATCACATACCTCTAGCACAGCCCAGGAAAGCTGGGGAGCCTCTAAAACAAAGAGTAGCCAGAATCCCTGGCTCCAGCCCGTGGACACTGTAAGCACAGGGAGGGGTGTCCGGCGAGAGCTCCTGTCCCTCTGCTTCAGCCTGTGGCACCACAGCACTTCAGTGAGATCCTCAGCAGCTGCCCGTCCCATGCAGCCCAGCACCGCCAGCGTGCAGATGCGCAGCACATGGAAATCAGGACTGGGCCATGCATGTCAGCTGGTGTCAGTTGCTGCCCTCTCTACAGGCAGCCGGGCCTGGGGAAAATGCCTGGCTTTGAGGTGATGGCAGTGCCATTACTGCAATCCTTTGTGTGCGGGCCAGCAAACAAAGCTGCAGCTCCTCCCTACCCATCACCTCACGATGAAGGTCTTACATGCAATAACTTCATCCCGTGTGCCAGGCCGGCAGGATGAGAGTGCCTGCCTCTCACACTGATACATCTGCAGAAGACAGAAAACCTGGAGGCTTATGCTAATTACTGGGTTTATGGGAAATTTAGGAAGAGGTACCTGAGATCCAGATCTGCAGAGATCTACAGGACAGAGCATTTCACATGAGCCACTGCTGCACCGCAAGCAGAGAGGCTGGACACACGCCAGCGAGGGAAACCCAAGGTAGCGGGAGTAGGGTATGAGATGCCCTTGTGCAACCCAGAAAACCCTGTCTGGGATGCTTGCAGGGCTCATTGGTTGTGGAGCCATGAGCACGAGTTGAACCTGTTAAACCACCACCTTGACAAGCTGAGATAACCCTGCTTGGAATAATGATGGATCTTCAGTGAATTTGTTTGACTTGGTAGTGAATTGGAAGGCTGGGGGGAGCAGCTGGGTGAGAACAACGTATTTAATTCAGTCACTTCCAACTCACCCTGTTAGTTCCTTTTTCAATAATTTGTTAACAAAAATAGTATTTTCAGTGAATGCCAAATTGCTTAAGTACATCAGAAATTTTGCCCTGTGAAGTGACGAGAGCCAGAGCTCCTTGCAATGCTCAGCTGAGTCTGTTCCGACTCAGTGACCAAGAGCGACTTCGGATGTGTGTGAGTCTTTAGCAAGTGCTGGGTGGACTCAAGACAAAATAACATTTCCTGGGACAGGGAGAGTCACTCTGTCTCCTTGAGCACCGCTTTTTCCTCTGTCAGCAGATTAAAGAACAGATGAAAACGATCCATTAAAGTGTTCCCCTGAAATACTGCCTGTTCCTCTATGCTCAGTCTAACGCTTTGGAAAGTCTTGGGAGTGAGGGCCGCAGAGGAGCTGCTGATGGCCAGCAAGGAACAAGCATTGGTGCGGTCTCAAGGGCCATGATTGCCTCGGGAAGGCAGAGCCAGCAGCATCGCACTGCACCTCAGCCTGGGCCCTGCCACAGGGGTCAGCACTGCAGAGCGGGTCAGATCCTGCTGCGGCAAGAGAGATAGGAAAAAATCCCCAAGCTGTCACGAATTAGCTGACACAGCACTGCCCTGCACTGCAGAGGCATCTGAGGGAGGATGACCCCTTCAGTGCCATGCTCCATCTGCACCCTTGAATGTCCGGTGGGACACAAGGAACACCACCAGCCGTGTCACAAAGGGCAGCTGGAGAATGGGGAAACTGGTGTGAAGGAAAGGGAACCAGGACAGCTCACAGAGTATTTCTGCAAGCACCAGAGATAAACACCTCCATGGGTGACCCTTTGCAGAGCTAGGCAACACTCACAGGGCTGGCAGTGAGGAGGCTGTTCCTACTGTCCTTCGTGCCAGGGAAGCTCAAGGGCAGATGAAGGGCTGTGAAGATGTCAGAGAAACTCTCTAAATCCTCCCGAAACATTTCTTGGTGGTGCTCCTGTTAAACTGTCAGGCGACAGCCCAGGTGGAGGAAGCTCTTGGAGAGCAGAGCAAGAAGCCAAAGCGAGCTTGGCTTCTTCAGAAAAGGTGCGGTTCAGCAAGGTGAAGTACTGAGCTTGGCTGTGTGCAATTCAGTGCACAGAAACAGAAGAAGAACTTTCCTCGTCCACCTAAAAATGGCTGGGAACAACAGCTCAGCTTGCAGGATCTGCAGAAGGAAACCAAGAATGACAAAGTGTGTCCTCATGGAAGGAGGAGCCAGTAGAGAGCAACTGCAGATCCCCGGGACCAGCAAACATGGCCTGTGGGGAAGGGCTGGAGGAACTATGGCTCTGCAGGACAGTGGGTGGTGGGAGACAGGGCAACAGTCTTGAGCAAGAGGCTTAAAATGGAGTGGAGAAGATCAAGGTCAGACACCGGGAAAGAGATTCCCAAACCCATGTGCTGTTGGTGACAATGTCATTCTTCCAGTCATTATGGTTTAAATCCTACAAATACTTGCATATTTGCTAATAAAGCTCCTCTCTGCTGGACATGTGTACATACAACCTTAACACTGAGCTATGCCCAGTTATCAGCCATGCTGCAGCCTATTTTCCCCCCAGCCAGAGGCCGACGAACGGGAGTCAGGAGATGCTGCCTCACATGGGGAGATGCCTCAACAGATGCCCCAGGGATTCTCTGCAAGGGCCATGCATCAGGTCCCAGTGATCTGTGTCTCATCCAGAGGATGACAGAGCAGCCAGTGTTGGAAACGCTCCCCTCTGGAGATCAAGGGGCGAGACAATGAGATAGCAGTCCATGGCCATAGGTCCATGATGACTGCTCATAAAGGAGGAGAAACCACAGTGACTTGTGTGGACCTTGTTGGACAAGTGGTTTGTCCTCCAGCAGATCTGTGCAGAGCTACAGGCCCACTCCTGGCATCCTTTCAACTGAGGGGCAGCTGAGAGGAGAGTACCTCGGGGCCTAAGGTCTCGCTGCTGTGCCAAAGACTGCACAGCCTTAACCAGAACCTCAGGGTCTAACTCAGCCCTCATCTGAAAGAGCTGAATGGACCTCACCAGCGTAAGACTTTTGCCCATGCTGTTTCCAAACTGATGTTGCGTGGATGCAGAGCAGGAACCACACCCCCACCACTGCTGTTTGCCTTGATCCACGCATCAGGGATGTGACTTTCTGTCCTCTCTCTCTGTCTCCCTTGGTTCATGATGCACATCCTCTGAGACTTCCTGGAGAGCTGGGGCTGGGGGGCATCCACCTCCAAAGCAGATGTGTATGCAACCAAGGAGCACCTCCCTGCAGCTCAGAGCAGCAGGCATCGCATGGCTGGCCCCCTCCTCCCCCTTCCTCCTCCAGAACCCACTGGCTGCCTGGCTTTAATCCCACAGGCAGCAGCATCCCAATAATTTCCCTCCATTTTCAATCTACTGATCTGGGGGCAGTCTGCAAATCCCTTCATCCTCAGCACAAAGCAATCTACTGCCTTATCTCATCCCATCTCCATTTCTCTCTCTAATCCCTAGAAACAGGGATGAGACTCATAGTGCATGGTCTATTCTGTGGAAGTCTGTCCAGGAGCCATGGACAGACAGACAGACTGACATGAAGCACACAGGGGCAAACAGGAGATGCCAGGTCAAGACAGGCAAAGAGTCTTTTATTTTGGCCAGCCTCGGTCTTGACAAAAACCAACTGATTTAGATTATGATTTTTGTTTTTCTGAAGCAGCTGGCAGCCCAACACCACACTGTGCAGGATGAAAGATGGGGGCTTGGGGTGGCACTCGTGAATGCCACTCAGCTTCCTACAGCACCTGGGACCGGTCCTCACATCCTATCCCCTCCTGTTACAGGGACAGTGGGACAGCTAGGTCCTCCAATCCCCCTGTCCTGCACCATGCTGGGGACATACACGGCAGACAGGGGATAGCATCATTTGAGGGGGTCCTCCACCCAAAATGCCAAGTGAGACAAACAAGGAAGCCACAGCCAGCCTGGATCCATGAACCCCGGCTCCTCCAGGCTCTGGGCTGGATCTGGTGTTCTGCCTCTGATGCTCTCTACAAGCTGAAACCCATGACTTTCACCCTGGCCACAGATGCCCTCTGGGAATGGGAGACTGATTGGAGACATGGGAAGGGATTCCCTTTGGGCCTTGCCCTACAGAAGCAACTTGGTGTCAGGACTGAGCGCATCGCTCAGGATGCAGCACTAACCCCATCCTTCCTTTTCCAAACATCCACTTGTGCAGGGCTGGAGGAGGCGGGGGGTGAGTCCATGCTCAGTGGCCACCACAAAGCCATCTCCTGCCATCTCTTTGCCCCCAGCCGAAAGCACTGGGAGGAAGGAGAGTGCCGGGTTGGTGTGCGGCACAGTTGTCTGGCAGGCACGCCAGCAGTGCAGCCGGGCTGCACAGCCCCCAGCCCCTGTGCGGTGGTGGTGGCTCTCCCCAGCTTTGGCCGGCGAGGAGAAGGATGGGGGCCCTCGGCAACCGGGGGTGGATTGCTGCCGCGCCGCACTCAGACCCTGACAGCAGGCTCCAAAACTGTCACTCCTGATCTGTTTTCACTTCAGCTAAACCTCAACCCCGATTAAAATCAAGGAGAGCTGCCTTCTCCTCTCTCCTTCTCCTCATAGTAGGTCCTCTGTAACCTCGGGTCCAAACACCGAGCCAGACGCACCGGTGAGGGAATCGGTGAATCTTCTCAGCTGGCATTGGGGCTGTTGGAGATGGGGCTACCACCACCCATCCCCAAACCTGGCCCTGCTGTGTGGGCATGGCCACTGCAGCAGCCCCATCCCCATGGGGACGCGGATCTCTGTGAAAATCTAGGGAGGGATGTGCCACGACAGCATAACCTGCCTCTGCAAGGAGTGGTACTCCGTCATCTCTGGCTAACAGTGTGTCTATGGGTTACAGCAGATCTAGTAGTGTTGGGAGGGCCTGTGCTGGCCCCCACTGCCCAGTGCCAGCTCATTGAGGAAAGTCTAAATAAAATAAACCTGATATGTGGGGAGGTGGGGGGATGGGACACATATCGCAGCACTCGGATGGATCCTTTCAATGAGAAGCTAAAAAAACTCACTACAGGGATGGGGACAGCCCTTATCTATAGAGGATGTGTTCAAATCCACTCGCCATTTCAGCTTGCCAAAAGGGAGCTCCAGAGGCCTGGCACACTCAAGCCACACAGGCTGCCATCCACCCTTGAAGTGGATGCCAGAGGTGCCACTTCTGCAGCATGTCGCGGGGCCCAGGAAACATCTTCTGCTTTGCCAGAAGCAGACACGGCATATCGCTACAGACCAGAGTTGGAGCTGCAACAGCTCCGCTCCATTGGGATGAATGAAGCTCATCACTCAGCAGTGCTTTGCCTGCTGCACAGCAAGTGCCCATTTTCTGAGGGAAGACTAAAATAACTGGAGGAAAGAAACAATCATTGCCTGAGACAAGCAGCCCTGAGACCACCGCACCAGGGAGGGTAAAAGCATCATTGGTCAGAAAAGCATTCTGCAAGCTGGTGAGCTGGTGAGGTCTCCTTGGCTTCCACCTCAAACTGGCGCTGGCTGCCACAGAGGTGTTTTGCTCAGTATGCCCCGTACAGTCCATGCCACTGATTCCAACACCATTCATATTTCCCGATCCTATGCACAAAAATCCCACAGCTTCTGTAACGTGTTTTGAAAGCAGAAATTGCACTTACTCCAATATGAACATTACAATAAAATAAATAAAGAAGAGGGTTTTTTCCTTTGGTCTGGATCAGTAGCCTTTTCCCCCCATCTCAGAAGGACCAGGTTTCTTCAGAAAGAAACATTGTCTTAATTCAGCAAGATTAAAGGAACATTTTTTTTTAACAGATATTTCTAAGGAAGGAAGAATTTCAAACTTGCCTTTGTATCTGAGAATGCTAAAAATGTCTATATAAACTAATCCGCAAAAAGCCGGGCAAGTATGAGAGGAAGAGCTTCAGAAATCTCCATGAATTATTTTGGAATTCTGTGTTAAAAGCAAAAGCCCAGATATTGGGGAAAACTGACGTTTTTCAGGGTTTGGTTTCCGTATCGAAATGCAGGCTAGCATCTGTCCCTGCATCTGTCAAAACAAAGGTCAATCCTTTTATGGAAACTTAAACACAACGCCCTTGATCCACCGTTTCTCGTTTATTTTTAAGCCGGATGTGAGTTCTGACTAACAAAATCAGATTTTCTAATACGCTTCACATTAAAACTACATTATCCCAGAAAACTCAGATTACAAGAAAAATACGTCGAAGAACATCTTCCCTTTCTAACAAGGAGGCGATATTTGGGAATTGATTTCAACGGCACTTAAGTCCACTACAACCGTCGCGACTAATATTTCACTTTTCTACTTGTAATGCGATGGTGGAACCACAGAAAAGGAAACAGAAATGTGATGGTATCAGGAAGAATTTAGCTACCTTGAGTAAAATGCGTATCTGAAGGGAAACTGAAAAGAAAACAGCACGAGATTCATAATAAAAGGTATTCTTGTCTCCAAATCTAATTTCCCTGGCATAGGGGAAAAAAATTAATGGAAGTAGAACCAAAAGGCAAAAATGAAATCCAGTGGGGCTGGGGGTTGTATGACGCTGCCTGACTGAGATGTGATTAACACCTATATGTTCTTTTAGTACCCATTTCTTTAAGGCAATTTGATTTGTGCTGTTCCCACCCAAGCGCACACATAAACACCGCTGCCCAAAGCCCATGCAGAACAATCACACAAACCAGGAATGGCCGAATGTCCTGGTGAACGCAGACGGACACATCCCCACCCGGGGAGACATTCTTGGGCACCGGCCGCCAAGATGCAGGTCAAATTGAATTGTATCACAATAAAGCACATGATATACCCAGGAACTACACTTTTGCCAAACAATTTTGCAAAAATATATTGCCAACACAGAAGACGCTTGAGGTGCAGCCGTTATCCTATGCTAACTCCCTTGCTCACGCACTTATTTCTCCCATAATCCCACCTCCCGCTGACACAGACCTAAATTTCCCCCACAAAGGATTCACTTAAAATGCCTCTTAAGCGTTCCAAGCTCTTCTAAGCCACAGAAGAGCCCCAGATCTGACTCATTTCATGATTCTTCCCCAGTTGCCATCAGTAGGAAAAGTTGCATGCTGCAGGTGGTCTCCCACCAATGCAATGCTTTAAATCTTCTTACCTTCTCCAAAGAGCTGCTTTAGCGCCGATTTGGCGTGAGGGGTGTCCGGACAGATGGCCGATCTTTTCACGTTTGGAAAGGACAAAAAATGCTACGGGGGGAAAAAAAAACCCCAGTGATTTTTTTCGCTGTGCGGCGCAGAGGGCTCTGAACCTCATTGGCCCTGGGAGGTCCACCACGTGGCATGGGATGAAGAGCACGTGACCTATTTTCTCCCAAATCCCTTGGTTTGCTGGAAAGGGGGATGCACTCACTGCAGATCTTCATGTCATTTCAGTGGGCTTTCTTTTTTTTTTTTTAATTTATTTTTTTAAAGGCCACTGAGCAAATCGAGTTGCCTGCAGGCAACGAGAGCAAACCAGCCAACGCTTCCAACACAAAAGAGAAAGGAGCTCGGGTATGAGAGGAGCACTAGGGTGCTGCCTGTGTGCAGGGGGAAATTTGGAGATCTTTAACAGGGGCAGCATGGTGCCTGCCCACCCACTCTGGGGACGGACGAGAGGAAGGTGCACAACAACACTCATTTGGCTCCCAGCGGTGGGATGCGCTGAGCCTTCCACTTCACGGGCAGCAGCAGCAGAGGGAAGGACCAGGATGAAGTCCTGACTGCAGAGCCCAGAGCTCAGATGGCTCCCCGAGACTCAAAGGAAAGGGATATGTGACAAATGCTCCATCACCAAAACTAGATTATCTTATGCCCTCATGTTGCTCCTGACCCCTCCCAGGCTGATCTCATTCTCTGCTGCCCTCCTGGCTAATGCATGGTGATTGCATCAATCAACTACTCCAGGAGATGATAAGTCTCCTGCTTTGGAGACAGAGGGTCGGCTGAAATAGAGTTTTTGGAAGAAGGATGAAGTGCAGGAGAGGGAGCATGGCACGCTCCGGGCAGGCATCGCCTGCTCCCACCACCGCATGGCCACATCAGGCTCAAGGGGCACTTCAGAGTTTCCTTCCACAGACACTTGCCAAACCCAAAACACAGCAAAATTCTCGGAATGTTCTGGCCCCGGGGAGTCCTTGAGGTCCTGAGGAGCAAGACAAGGCAAGCTACAGTTCCCAGCATCTGTCTTTGCTGGTGCTGGACATCCCTCCTCATCCCAGCTCTGTATTTCCTAGGGGAGAGCAGCTCCCAGCCAGCCACGGTCCACAGGCCAAGCACCTCCCAGCCTTCCCTTGGTAAACACAGGCACCATTCCATTAGCGTCACTACACTCAGTTTGGGGAAGAGAAAGGGGACTTTTGGAGGCCAAGATATCCTCTCATTTTCCCCAACAAAGCTCAGGCTCCCGGGTCGTGCCAGTCAGAAGCTGCGCTTTTCTGGCCACCTGAGTCTCTGCCTGGCAGAGCCCTCGTCTGCGTCCTTCTGTCGTGCCCATGATACGGCTGCTCATTGCTACCGCCAACCAAAAGCCCCAAGGGAATCTACCTCCAGCATCTGCCCTTGCATTTCAGCGATGGCACTTCTGCACAGCAGCTGCCCTCAGCCAACCTGTCATCCAAGGGATGACAGCCTTCCTAAGGATAACGCTAAAGGCTTCTCAAAGAACCCGTCGAGCTTGGGCTTTGGTGAAAAAGTGCAGGTCTGGCCACCTCCGTGCCTTCTCTGCGTCACCACCACATCCCAACACAGCACTGGCTGGGTTCTTCCTTGCAGCTCGTCGCCCACACGAGGACGGGAAGTGTCAGGAGCACAGTCCCTATTTCCAGGCCCTTCCCGAGCCCGTGCTATCTTACCACACTGCTATCAAACCCACAAAATGCCACAAAGGGTGCAGAGAAGTGCAGGGTTTCACCTGAAACCTCTGTCTCACAGACTCACACTTCTCCAGCCACTTGCCAGAGGATGGGGCATTTTATTCCAATAAATATGAGCTGAGAGAGAAACTTGCCATACTCAAATACAAAATATGGACACATCCAAAAGTGCTTCACTTGCTGCCTTCCCCTCCTGAATTTTGCGATGGCCAGTGCAGAAGGGCAGAGAAGAACCACTTCCCCACCTTCCAGCCCTGCAGCTCCCTGTTTGCAGCCCCCTCGTCCTTCCCCAGTGATATCCAGCTAAATCTGCCTCCCAAGTAATCTTCTGAATAATTATATAATAGAGAGGCAGGCAGAGAAATCATTTTAGGCTGCTCTGTTGATAGAAAGCAAGCTGGATTAAAAGATCAGAACAAGCAATACTTAGATTAAAATGGTTTGTGATTTTCAGCTGCAGAAAAATCTGTGGCTAATGCACGGAAGACGTTGGAGGAAGGCGCATCATCTTTCTTTTCCCAAAACCAAGCTTTCTATGGATTAATCAAGGCAAGTTCTAAGTTTCCAACCCATGCTCAGGTTTTGTTTCCAAATGGGTCAAAGAAATATAATTTGCCATTCCACAGGGCATTTTATCTAAAGAGGTAAGAGCAGTGAGAGGATGCTTTGAGTTACGTTTTGCCCTGTGAGGCGAGCCTGAATGAAACACCGTCGACACACGGCTGCTTGTAACAACAGCAGACCCCTGAGTCAGGAGAAGCAGCGTGCAGCTCAACAGACAACTTCATCACCTCTGAGAAACGTGCCTCCTGGCACACAGCGCAGGCTGTGTCTGTGCCAATGCCTCTGCCTTTCCCGCACGCCTCCCTGCAGCCCCAAGCTGATGGCAGGCAGCTGCCAGGCCTACCAGCAGCGTGTCGGCCACGGCTGGGACAGCCCATCGGACAGCAGGGCAGCTCTGTGGGTGCTGATACCGCATCACCCCGGCCCCCAGCAAGGTCAGCAGCATGGGGTGCTGACTGATTGCTTTGGAAAGGCGTGAAGGGGAGGCAGGAAAAAAAACGGGGTGAGAAAGGACCTGAGGCTGGGGGCCGAAATGCTCTGCAGGGCACAGCGCTCATCAGCCGCGGCCCAGATCGATGCCACTGGCTTTACTCATTCACCTTCAAGTGCAGATTAAGCAGAAGGGTCAGACTAGGAAATCGTTTGCCACCAGTGGGCACGTCCCCACCACCACCCCACAGCCTCATGTCTGTTTCCCTTGCCAGTGTGGACAGTCCTCACCCATGTACCTCGCTAACCCCACAGCACCTCTGGCCCCAGCACTAGCAGTGACCACTTGTTGCATTGTCTGCGTGAAGGATGAAGGAGCAGCAGCTTCCCAGTGCCAAGTTGTCTCCAAAAACTCGGTTGTCTTCCAGGTGGCCCTAAGACCTGTAGTTCCTCTATAAAATAGTCACAGCACTACATGCAAAGGACCAGCTCTGAGTTCAAAGGATGAAATTTCACGAGGCAAGAGGTCCAAGATGCAGCCCAGAAGAGGGTTTAGCATTTAAAATGAAAACCACACCTTGCTTTGCACAGAGCCAGGCATCAGGCACCAATCCTGCCTGCATAGGCCTCCCAGAGAAGAGATGTAGTGCTGGACAGGGAGTGTGGGAAGGCAGAGAAGCGAGGTTGGAGACCTCCCCGAGGGGAGGTGGGAGCTAGGGGCTGTGGCAATGTTCACGCAAATGATGTTTTAATAATCACTTCTTGCAGAAGACTGTGGTTAAAGCCTGAGAATCAAACACACGGACTGGACACACTGGGCTTCTGACCATTTATGGAAACACAGTCTGGGGCCTTGGTCCCAGTTCCTCAAGCAAGGACACATCCCAGTAATGGGGATTCCTTCCCCAAGAACTGCTGTGCTGAGGTAGGTGCCAGCCAGTGGGGAAGAGGCAGGACCCTCCAGGGTACCCTCACAAGAGCATCCCTCCTTCAGCTCGTGGCTTCTAGACTACCAGCAGGAAAGGCAATGCCACTCTCCACGCCCCCAGAAACCCTCTACAGATGGGTGTGTTTTTAAGAGGGTGCCCATAGCACACAGGAGCCCTCAGACAATGCATGCTCAAGGCCAAGTATAACCAGTACCCACCACCTCACCAGCGACCACAGACAAGCCTCCTCACAGTTTTTTGGGCAAGTGCTACCCTTGATGAACCTTATTGGGTCACCTACAGCCCTTGAGGGAAGCCTCCACTCCCTTATCCAAAATCCTTTATCTTATTGCAGTTATAGGGTGTTGCTCTGTCTGGTGTCTCCCAGGGTTTTATGTGCAGAAAGCAGGGATTAGCGACACTTTTAAAGGGAAGGGGAGAGAAGAGAGTTGTCTGTCACTACAACATTGCTGCTTTATGGAGCTGTCTTCTCACTCGGAGATGTGTGTCCTCCTCTTCACTAATGGAAAATGTTGCCCCGCTGTCCATTTGTGATAGTCAATGCCTGGGACAAGATGATGGCCCCAGGCCAAAGCACATCTATTTTAGTAACAAAAGCAGAGTGACTGATGAAAATAAGCCCATCTATGCACTTCCCAGCTTAGATCTTCAGCTGGTTTTAATGGATGCCTGTGACCAACGTGGCAGAAAGTGGGCGGCCGAGCACAATGAGGGCAGAGGCGGCAGGATGGGAGACCTGCACGGGTGCGTGATCGTGACAGCCCCTATGCAGAGTGAGGCCCCAGCAGCAAAACACACCTCTTGTAGGAGCCCTGTGGCCAGGACTGCACGGTGCAGAGAGCAAAAGCCCTTTCCCTTTTTTGCCCATGCCACAGCAGTGCCCTGTGCATGGAGCCGGGTCCCAGTAGTGCAGCACCCATGTCCTCCCTGCTGGTGCTGACAGCCTAAGGGAGCGCAAAGTCTCCCAAGGATTTGAGAAGGGATTGAACTGGCCTTACCTTACCCTGCTGGCTGGCCTTACCTTACCCTGCAGGCTGGCCTCCAGCTCCAGAGAGATGCCTCGGAGGGTCCGGTTGCACCAGAAAAGGGCATGCTGTGGTGGAAACCGGTGGTCCGCGGCACCAGCCTGTGGCCTAGGACAGGCAGACGTTAGGCATGGCACAACACAAGAACACCCAACTGCTGCTTACTCTCCAGGAAAAGTGAATCGCAGAAAGAAATAAAACATGAGTTTGGTCAGAGGGGCACAAAATGACTGGGAGTATCACCTGCAGGTTGTTTACAGGGCAGGCAGCAAGTCCTGCCTATATTCTTCTCTACATCTCTACATTTGGAGAGGTTCTGCCCCAGCATTCATCATTCATCCACCCATGAAAAGAGCTGGGCCATGGAGGAGGGGGTTCCCAGAAGAGGACCCCAGTAAGCACCCCCCAGTTGACCCCAGCCTGTCAGAGAGAGTAGGAGCCAGGGCTCTGCATCACCCAGAAATCAAACCACACTGGAAATAATCCAGCACGTACAGTGACATGGGCGCCGGGTTATTTTTATTGCTGTGTTTTTGCTGCTGCTCCCAATAAGCGAACTGGGGCATGCATTACCCGTCAATAAAATCAATTGAGCAGCCTGAGCCATTAATAAGCTGAGTGCCAGAGGGAAGAAAAACCTCTCCGTCTCCCAAAATATCCTTTGGGCGGCAAGGCGGGAGAGCTGCAGGCCTCACTCAGGGCTTGGACCTGGCACTGCTCTTGTCGTGCCAGAGAGGCTTGTCTGTTATACAGGGAAACCTTCTTCCTCCTGGTGACTCAGCAACCTCCCTGCTCATCCCCAGTGACCTGGGCACGAGGGGCTGATGCTTCTGCCACGGGAAGAAGCCCATCATGGTGAGGGGAGCCCATGGGACCTCCCCAAGGTCTGTCTTTGATCCTGCCTGCTGCTCACAGCTGCGTCAGCACTAAGGTCAGAGCAGGTTGCCCAGGGCTTTATCCCTTTGGGGCCTGAAGACCTTGAGAGATGGGAACTACAGAGCCTCTCAGTGACCAGCTGTCCTCTGAATTAACTTTATTTTTTTTCTCCTACAATACCCTATATGTCTCTGAATGGCAGCCTTGCCCTCCAAGGTGTCCAGCTGGTGTCACCTACAAGAAGGACAGGTCCCAGGAGGGACTCTGTAGAACTTCAATACTCTCCACAGAGCTTACAGAAGCAGAATCAATTTAAAATCCCACTAACTGTCACAATCACAACATCCTTTCCCACAGGCTCTCAAAAGACAGAGAGGAAAAGAAAAAAAAAAAGCCAAACAAACCCAAATAGCCAAAAATAACTGGAGAGGATGGAATGCCCAAAGTTCAACTCACCTTTGGAGGAGCAGCAGGGGCAGGTCAGGGATCCTGCGAGGCAGACAGCTGGAGGTCAGCAGTGGAACCAGTAGGGGAGGACCTGGAAGACAGCACAACATCTCAACACCCACAGTTCCTGGCCAGCCCCCTACCCTGGAATCCACAGAGCATCCTCCCAGCACTGCTGCCGTGGCTGAGGACAGCCCAAGGGAGAGCGAAGCACAAGAACAATACAGTGCCAAGCAGAGGAACCCATAGTCATTGTGGTTTTTTGTGACAATTAGCAGAAAGTTATGGTCACTGATTCCAGTATTGTGAAAAAGAAGGAAAAAACCTCAACTACACACCACCTTAATCAAATGCACATGAATAAGGGAACTCAGACAAGGATTCAGGGTGCTGGAAGCGCAAGGGGCTCCTCAGTCCCAGCACAGGCACATCTCCCCTCACCACTGCCCATATGGGTGCAGAGCAACAGCCCACAGCAACGCAGCCACAAGTTCACAAGGAAAGAAACTTCTATCTGTCTTCTAGGTCATAGGTTTAAGTCGGTCCCAAGACAAAGTTTAGCATTAGGGAAATGTGCCATCAAAGAATTTGTCAGCAGTTAATCAAACACTGGTCAGTCTCCCAGCATCTCTGGTGGATTGATGGGCCAAGGCAAATTGTATGAGGTATAACAAGGCCAAGTGCCAGCTCTTGAACTTGAACCACAACAACCCCAGGCAACACCACAGCCTTGGGGCAGAGGGGCTGGGAAGCTGTCCAGAAGGAAAAGGACCTGGGGATGTTGGTCAACAGTGTTTGAACATGAGCCAGCAGTGTGCCCAGGTGGCCAAGGGCATCCTGGCTTATGTCAGCACTAGTGTGACCAGCAGGACCAGGGCAGTGATTATGCCGCTGTATGGGGCATTGGTGAGGTCGCACCTCGAAGTCCTCTGTTCAGTGTTGGGCCCCTCACTCCAAGAGGGACATTCAGGGGCCGAAGCATGTCCAGAGATGGGCACCAGAGCTGGGGAAGGGTCTGGAGCACAAGCCTGATGGGGAGTGGCTGAGGGACCTGGGTGTGTTTAGTCTGGAGGAGGCTGAGGGGAGACACGATCCCTCTCTGCAACTACCTAAAAGGAGGCTGTAGTGAGGTGGGGGTTGGTCTCTTCTCACAAGTAGCAAGTGATAGGACAAAAGGAAACAGCCTCAAGTTGCACAAGGGGTGAGCTAGATTAGGGATAAGAACTTTTTCCGTGAGAGGGTTGTTAGACACTGGCACAGGCTGCCCAGGAGGTGGTGGAGTCCCTACCCCTGGAGATATTGCAAAGCCATGTAGCTGAGGTACTGATGGAAATGGTTTAGTGATTGGCTTGGGAGTATGAAGTGAGAGGTTGGAGTCAATCTTGGAGCTCTTTCCCAACTGAAACGATTCTATGATTTTATGATTCTTGTTACATTACAGCTCTTCCACTATTCTACCAACAAGCTGCATCGTGCGATCCTGGCCATGACCATGGGTGCATGGTCTTGCACTATGCACCCATGCAGAGGAAGGCCTGCTTCCAGCATAGTGCTTTTCAATGAATGTTTGGTGCAGACAGAATTGTAAGACAGTCTCAAAACCTGCTATTTCTGCCTTGCAGCCCCCACTGGTGTTCTCTGTGATCAAGTTGCAGGTCACCTCCAGGCATGGCGAGGCCTGTATTTCCCAGAGGACTGATGCTGTGCAGGGGGCAACCTCAGCTCCAGCACAGCTACCAGTGCACCTCAGGTCACCCAAAGGCTGCCCCAAGCAGAAACCTCAGCACCATGAAACACATCTTGGCTATGGCTGCTTTAGGCATCCCCTGACTGCTCCCGTGGGGCCATTTCCAGACCTCTGCCAGAAGCAGCCTTCCAGTGGTACTGCTGTGGCCAAAGGGCAGTGGATGAAGCCACTGACAGTGTCCCATGTCACACGTGGTGGCATCTTCCTCATCAGTGACTGATGCAAGGCAGTCAGGAGTCATCTTAAAGGGCAGTTTAGGGACAAGCAACCTTTTTGTCTGCTGGCAACTATCACCCTTCCTGCCACCTCCCAACCCCTCTCGAGCATGGCTAAGGCCCCATACTTTATGTCTGCGCTGGCAGTACAAGCAGAGGAGCCAATCACTTATTTTCCTATCTGTTTCTCTCCAGTGAGACAGACACTGTGAGAAGGACACACAATCACAGAATTCCAGAACAGTTAGAGTTGGAAACGACCTCTAGAGATCACCCAGTTCAATCCCCTGCTAAAGCAGGTTCCCCTAGATCAGGTCACTAAGGAATGTGTTTGGAAACTTTCAGAGAAGGAGACTCCACATCCTCCCTGGGCAGCCTGTGCTGGCGCTCCCTCACCTGAACAGCAAAGAAGCTTTTCCTCATGCTCAAGTGGGACTTTCTGATTTCACCAGCAAGATATCATACCAAAAGCTTTCTGTCTCTGGACCCAGAGTGGTGAAGAGCATGGTTCTGTTTCTGCATGGCCAGCTTGCCTGCTAGCTCTCAGGGACCAGGTCCCATTTGTAAATTTGTCTAGCAGCACTCATGGGGGCTCACCAAGCATGCCAAAGGAGTCACTTGTGAAGAGCAGAGCGGCAGAGGTGCCCAGATCCTAGCAAAACCACACCTATTGCTCCCAGAAAAGCACCTGATGATGTCATGAATTTCAATGCACCAGTCCACACGAAAGTCAGCCTTTGTAGACTGCAATGTCTCAGCATCCTTAACTCATCTCTGAGAGGCACCAAGCCCCCTGAGTGGCAGGGACCTCATGCAGGGCAGAGATTCCCAGGGGCTTGGAAGCATGCCAAGCTTGATGCCACCCATGTGCACTGGAGGACTTATCTGTCTCATTCCAAGAGGCCCAAAATTTCGAAACACTTAGTCTTGAGTGGGTAAGGAAGTATCACAGACAGGTGGCCAAACATCCTCTGAACAGGGTTTGACCATGTTGCATCAATAGGACACAATGATGAACAAACTGGGCGTGGCTCCTGGCCCATGCCTAGTCTCGGGGGTGAGCTGACGGGTACACCCCCGAGTGAGCAGGTCCTGAGCCCAGGCTCAGGGGGCTCTGATGACTCCCCTGCTCTCACTGCAGCGGGGTAAGATGAGGAGCATTGCTGTCGAGGACATCCATGGGCATCCAGGGCAGCACTTAGGCACAGCACTGCCTTAGCAGGTGTCTGGAGCACGCCAGCTCCTCAGTCCAAAGCAGCAGATCCTACTGGGAATCATTTTAAGGGCCTCTCAAAGACACATAGATGAGGTGCTGATGGTTTAGTTTAGCGATGGGTTTCGCAGTGCTGAGGTCAGTGGTTGGATTAGACAATCTTAAAGGTCTTTTCCAACGCTAATGATTCTATGATTCAAAGCTGCTCCAACACCCAGTCTGCCTCTCCTGCAAGCTCGGCCAGTCCAAGTGGACTTCAGCTTCCCCCTCATCCATGAGAATTTGACTGCTTGTGCCCATAGGGCATCTGTGTTAGCAACCATGGGGCACCACTGTAGGATCTGAGGTTTGCAGAGAGCTTGCAGATCTCCTGCTGCTTTGCTGCAGCTCCCCAGGGAAAACTCAACACCCCTGGGAAATCCCCATGGTGAGGGATGCAATGGATGGATGGGATAGAATGGGGATAGTCTCCTACCAAATCACCAAGCCCCTGAGCTGTAGTATACCGTACAGACAGGAACATCATCAAGATGGCTCCATCTGCATTGTCGCCTCAGGCTGCCAGCCCGTTCATCTTGGAGGGGACCCTGCTCCCACTGGGTTGGGTGGGAGGTGTGCAACAGCCCCCACGCTGCTGGGAGACGCTTTGTTCTGCTGTTTGGGGTCTTCAGCACAGCAGCTCATTGCGCAGAGGAGAGAATGATCCTCCCCTGACCTGTGTTCCCATCATCCGCTTTGCTGGGTGTTTTACGCAGACAGAGGCAATGATTTTAATGTCCCAGTGAACAAGCTGTCAGTACACATCAGCCTCAAAGGGCAGACTTCAGATATGGCTTCTCCTCCCCGGCGCTGCCCGGGCACAGAAAACCGATTCCAACTCTGCACACACACGCACACACCATGCATGTGCCACCGGTGCCTGTTATTTTCCAGCCTTTTAACAAAACATCCTTCAAAACCCCAGTCCTGGGGAAAGGGAGGTGGGGAGCTCAAGGTGGGGGGCCGTAGGCAAGCCGCTGGCGGGTTGGGGGAGTGGGCAGCCCCCCCAGGCAAGAGCCAACATGATGTGATGGGACCTGAGTGCTCTGAAGCCGTCAGGAGTCTGGGCAGAGATGAGCTGAGAAAAGTCATGAGCGGAGCTGACATCTGCCCCCTGGGCGGGCACCTAATGAGTGGAGACATTGTCCATTTGGGGAGATGAGGTAAAGTTAAAAGATTTCCGAGCTGACACCTGGCAGCCTCCATCGAAACGGCGAATGAAGGAGAACGGAGATGGTGGGGGCAGGCAAAAGCAGTCCCCCTACCTCCCCGGGCTCCACAGTGGTGGCTGAATGGGATGGGGATGGCGCTGACGTCTCAGCATCCTGTCTCCACTGCCTGGAGCTCCCCTCGTGATTTTCTGCCATACTAGAATAGAAAATGGTGCTGAGAGCTGCGCCCCTGGGATCACCCCTGCAGGGGTCCTACAGGGCCATATAAGGTAGTGCCATGGGAGAAGCATGTTCCCGGGTCCCGTGGCACACCAGACCTGTCCTCGGCTGAGATCCAGGCATGGGCACAGGCTCCTGAGGCCCCACAGATCCAGAACAGGAAGGCATTCAGCAAAGCTCTGGCCCCTGGCAGCCCTCCCCCAATGCTTCCACAAACCTAGTTCAGTCAGTCTCTATAAATCCAGCTTCCCTTGCTGTCAGCTCTTCCTTAACTTACCTCCAGTTTCTTTGCTACTCACCACATTCAGCTGGTGCCTGGTGATGAGACAGGAGTGGCGGAGCGGGAGAAGGGAGAGTCTTGTATTGCCCCTATCACCTCCTGGTTTTCCCCTGTGGAAAACCTGGCTCTAAAAGTGCCCATGAGCCAACAAACTCCCTCATTTACCCCCAAAGCCTGCACTGAGATTCTTTCCTGCCCACCTGCCTGTCTGCTTTCCTACAGGCCAAGAAGGTTTTAGAGGGCAGCCATCTCCTTGGGACCATCCTGAGTGGAAGGAGGGGTGGCCCTTGAGCATCCTCAAGGCTTTCTACCATCCAACAACTTGTCACTGCTCTGCACAGTTTTCGTCAGCTCCACTGACAAATGCCCTCGGGCCTAAAGCACATTACAAGAGGGATTTTTTATTTTTGGGGGTGGTTTTGCTCCTTTCTGACAGATACAGCCAGAAATGTCTAGCCTGGGCTGCAAACCCAAGGCCAGCTTTGCCTGGGGTGCCTGGGAGTGGAGACAGCAGCTGGGCTCCAGCCTCTCCTCCCCAGCACCCACTGACTTGCTGGGCTCGAGCAGATGGAATGGCCACAAATCCACCCCTAAGCCAGGGAAGTGGACTAATCTCCCAGAGAACAAGTCAGCCATCGAGGAAGGAAGTTCAGTGTTTCACCTTTTCCTCCCTCCCCCAGCAAACACCAGCAGCAGCCAGCATACCTGGAGGGACCTCAGTATCCCTGGAGGTAGAGGAGACAGTGGCAGGGACCTGGCTACCTAGTGGAGACCCTGTTTTGAAACAAGCAGACATTTCATTTAGGCAACAGTAAGCTAAGCCATAGCTAGGAGACACGGCAGCTGGTGTCTCCTTGGGAGAAACCACATTTGGTGAGTTTATAAAACTTCCAGAGTGCTCCCAGCCACAAAGGGCCGAGGCCTCACTGCACCCGTGAAGTCCTTGGTGGGCTTAGGATGCCTGAGGAGCAGCCACCGGCATGAGATGGACCATCCACAGTGGAATCTCTGGTCCTTCCTTGACTTTGGGGAGGGATGGGAATTAGGTCCATCGGGTGGCCATAGTTAAAGTCCTCAGGCTGGGATCTGGAGACCCAAACAGGCTCTCTCCAAAGCCCAGACAGCACTAAGGATTAGGCGTGATGTAACATGCCAATGTCAAAGCACGCAAGCCAGAGTCAAGACCCAGCCGCTCCCCGGGATATTACCTGTGGCCAAGCCCACTCTGTGCCTTTCAGAAAGGTGTTTCTGCCCAAAAGATCCCTGAATAGATGACTGCCCGAGAAGATCCCTGGGACTGCACCACTCAAACCTGTTCCCGGGCTGTTAGCAAGCAGCCTACTCCTCCAATCCATTTTCCTTCTGCTCCAGAAGCAACAGAGAGTGAGGAGGTGAGCAAATTTGGTGCCATCCTCTGTTCTTCTGGTTTGGTTTTTTTTCCCTTCCATTCTTTCTTTATAATTTTCCTTCTCCCCTTGCTTAAGGGCTGGCAAAACTACTTCTGTGTGATTGCAAGGGAGAAATGTTTTGCCACATATTGGCATAGAACCATAAAACCATAGAATTGTTTTGGTTGGAAAGATCTTTAGGATCATCAAGTCCTACCATTAACCCAACACTGCCCAGCCCATCACAAAACCATGTCCCTCAGCACCTCCAGAGATGGGAACTCCAGCACCTCCCTGGGCACAGCATTACTTCTGCCACTCATCTGGGGAGCCAGATCCCTGGTACAGGGTATGCCTGTGAGGAAACATCCCAGGAGAAGGAAGGTGAGCCATGGTTATATGTCCCTGGGCACCATGGCCACCCAAGCTCTACAGTAAAAAACAGGTACCTTCAGGTCCCTCACTTATCCATCTCCTGGTCCAAAGTCCTCTGGAGTGGCAATACATTTTTCAGGGGAGGAAACTGAGTCACAGTGGTGTCCAGGCCAGTGAGGTGCCTGAAGAGGTTCCCCTTGGTGAATTTTTTAACAGACATCAAAACTCTGACAATGCTACAGGGCTGCACTTCGCCACACATTCACCATACTCCCCATATATCCTGCAAGATCCTCACCCTTCAGATGCTCAGAGAGCTCACCCCGGGCATCCCCAAGGCATCCTCCCCGTGACACAAAGCATCCGACAGAGCCAGATCAGGAGAACCTCCCCTGAAACTATGACAAGTGAGAAAAGTACAGATTTTCCCTGCTGGCTTTGGGCTTTGCAGCTTCCAAGATTCCTCATGGGATGGCCATGGGCAACCATGGCAGAGAGGCTCATGGAGCCACACAGTCACAGAGAAGGGCTTCATTTCACAGATAAGCTGGGGTCTCCTCTCTACAGCTCCTCAAAACACTGGCTTCATGTCGCCAGTTTCCAATGGCACTGGGCAAGGCACTGAGGCTGTGAACACCTCTGGAGGCCTCTGGTCCAGCTCCTGTCCTGAGTAGGCCACTCCAGAGATGGATTAGGCTGATTGGCACGAAAGAATTTCACTCTGAAACCTGCAGACTTTTTCCGAGCCAGGCACCCTTACCCCCGGGGCCGGAGCCCAGCGCAGCGTGGGGGGAAGGCACATCTGCCACCACGGAAGGCAACGGTGTGGCCAATGGACGGCTCTGCCCTGCAGATGAAAGGGATCGAGAGTCAGACTGTGCCACGGCAAAAGCATCCCCCAACCAACGTGCCCCAGTGGAATGCAAGGTGCTCAGCAGGAAGGCTCTTCAGAGGGACCTGGCTAGGCTGCAGCGATGGGCCAACTGTATGAGGTTCAGCAAGGCCAGCTGCTGGGTCCTGCTCTTGGGCAACAACCGTAGGCAACACTACAGGCTGGGGCAGAGGGGCTGGGAAGCTGTCCAGAAGGAAAATGACCTGGGGGCATTAATCGACACGGCTGAATGTGACCCAGCAGTGTACCCAGGTGCCCAAGAAGGCCAAGGGCATCCTGACTTATGTCAGCACTAGTGTGGCCAGCAGGACAAGGGCAGTGATTATGCCCCTGTACTGGGCACTGGTGAGGCTGCATCTCGAGTACTTTGTTTAGTGTTGGGTCCCTCACTCCAAGAGGGACATTGAGGGGCTGGAGCATGTCCAGAGATGGGCACCAAAGCTGGGGAAGGGTCTGAAGAACAGGTCTGATGTGGAGCAGCTGAGGGACCTGGGGGTGTTTAGTCTGGAGGAGGCTGAGGGGAGACATGATCCCTCTCTGCAACTGCCTGACAGGGAGGTTGTAGTGAGGTGGGGATCTGACTCTGCTCCCAGGTAATGAATGACAAGACCAGACGAAACAGCCTCAAGTTGCACCATGGGAGGATTAGATTGGAGATGAAGAAGAACTTTTTCCCTGAGAGGGTTGTTAGACACTGGCACAGGCTGCCCAGGGAGGTGCTGGAGCCCCTACTCCTGGAGGTATAGCAAAGCTGTGTAGCTGAGGTGCTGAGGGACATGGTTTAGCAGTGAGCTTAGCAGCGTGAGGTCAGTGGTTGGACTCGATGATGTTGAAAGTCTTTCCCAACCAAAATGATTCTATGATTCTAACCCCCAAATCCTCCCAAGGGTGGTGGAGCAAAGATGATGGAACCAGAAACATGTCATAGGGGGAGCTGGGGGTAGATTCTATGCCATGGTGTGCTTCCATGACGGGGAAGACCTCAAGGTTTTAAGGCAGAAGCCCCCGGCAGCACCCCAGCCCCATGCCTGCTGTGAGTAAGCATTTTCACCAGTCCTGTGTTCCTGCAACAATCCACTACAAACATGTTGCAGGAAGCTCTGAACCTCACATGCAGCAAAGCTGTGTGTCACTGGCAGCTGAGAACCTCTCCCAGGATGTCAGCCACTGCTGCCGGGAAGCAGCAGAGTGTTTGCCACTGCCACCTGCAGCAACGCCTCGCAGGGCCTCCTAATGCAATGCTCAGCTTATTACCATTTAGGGGCTGCTAAGAAAAGATTGGTGCCCTTCCTGCCCCAAGCCAAAGGTGGATGCTCTGTTCTGGTACTAGTCACTGGTCCTGTGACCACCACAGCAGGTCCCCATTCTGAGGACTCTGACACAGGCACTTCGGTATCACCCAGCACCCAGAAATGCTGCCATCCCACTCAGCTCCCTAAGGGGTCAGTTGGTTCCCCCCCAAGCCCATGGCCAGCAGATCTGGACTCTCAAGCACCTGCATTTTCAGGAAACCATCACCTTGGGCTGGGAGTCTGGATAGGAGGGCTTACTCTTTGGTGGCAGGGATGCATGAGTCATCCTCCAGCACTGACCTTGAATCTGAGCCAAAAAAGCTTTTACCCAAAGCAGGCGTCATAGGAGACCAGATCTGGAGCTCCAGGATTAACCCCTTCCTGGGAGAGGCTGGCTGGTTGCCCTAACAATCTAGACCCTCTTTATCCTCCTCTGGTCAACGCTGTTTTTTCCCCACTGCTTGCACCCACCAGGCTGGTGGACACAATGCCAGGCCAGAGAGACACCTGGCGTGAGACCCTGGTGATGGGCTGGCCTCAGACCAAAGCAGGCTGGAAACACATTCCCCCTAGACCGGAGCACAGCGTTTCTCTCCTGCATCTCTTGTGGCCAAACAGGCCAGAGTGTGGGGTTCAGCAAAGAGAAATAGCCATTTCTGGAGAAAAATGTTTGGGCTTTGCACTCCTTAGTGCTTCATTTAGGAAGTCACAACCTGTCTGTAGCTCTTGTAAAGGGCCGAGTCTCAATGGGCTCGCCCAAAAATGGGGGGAAATCTGCCTGCTGGAAAATCCCATATTCGCTCCTCGATAGCTCCTTAAAGCTGCTCAAAGGAGGACTTTTCTGTGTTAAGAGTTTTTCTTCTTTGTGGCTTCCCCACAGGCAGGCATAGAGGTGCCAGCACCAGTTTGCCTGACAACCTGAGGAAAAGCAGACCCACCTCTGCAGCATGGAAAGGCAAGAGCCTCATCCCGCAGCCGTGCCAGTGGGCACAGCCACCGCCGAGCTGGGATGGGGCTGGAAGATGAAGGATGCCCCAGGTATCCCTGCCCCAGGGCTGGGAGTGGAAAGTCCACCCTGGGGACACAAATGCTGTGCCTCTGCCCCATATTGGGTGCCAGACACATCCCAGCGCTGTTAATTCACTTCCCCAATGAGAAGGGTGAAGAAGCAGAGAGGAGTGCAGCACTCCGGCCTCACTATGCAGGCTGCGTGGGAGCCAGCCCTAGTTCCAAAACAAGCCCGTGTTCTCCTGGAGCTATTGCAAAGGAGAAGGAAATGAGCCAGGGGTTATATTTGCACCTGCTGACCTGGGCTGGAGCTGCCGGCTGCTGCACTGTGGCCCCAGGACTCAGGCAATGCAGGGGCTGAGCATTGCCTGAGCCATTCCAGCATGGCTGGCAGCAGTTTCAGAAACTGGATAGGCTTGTCTTGACTCCGTGGCAGAGCTACCCCTCCTTGGTGATCCTTTAGGGCAAACTTAGACAGAGCTTTCCCTCTCACATCCTGACAGAGGACAAGGTGAAAATGCTCCTACAAAGCACGGGGATTAGATGACAGATTTTGAATGCCGCCTTCACCTCCCATGGGACTCTCCATTCCCAGGCTGCTTGCTTACAGCTGAAGCCAGTCTGCTCTAAGTGCTGTTACTCCTCCCCTCCACCCTCCGTGACCCCCGCCCAGCCCCAGAGGCCCTGGCACAGAGCAGTGCCCGGTGCGCCTCTCACTCTTGCTCTCTTGCTGCTGCATCCCTTCATCACTTGGGATATACGGATGCTCTCTCCCCTCACAAGGATGGAGAGTGTGCCCTGTCTATGGTTGCAGGCCTGGACCACGCACCCCGACTTCCCCCACACTCCCGGCATGGCCCCAAGTGCCCCGGCTGACCCGGGCTCCCCGTGCTGCAGGCTGGGGGAGGGTGCCTGCGGCACGGGGCTCTGCGCCATTCCCGGGGGGCCAGTGCAGCATCTGCACTGGGGTAGGGATGCTCTGCAGCACAGCAGCGGCTGGAGGATGCTGCACAGGGCTGGGCCCCTGTGAGGGGCAGGGCATGGGCATTGGCACCCTCTTCCCCAGTGGGGTCAGCAAGGCCTCACCCGGACTACAGGGACACTCGTCGGGAGGAGCTGGGCAATAAATGCTGCTGCTGCCCTGGAGGTGATACCCAGATAAACCTACTCCTCTCCGCACAATGTGGGGTGATGGCTCCAGTGAGAAGAGAGAGCAACGCCAATGCAGGGCACCCTGCTCTTCCTCAGGGCAGGTGCTGATGAATCAGCCCAATTTTGGAGGAAGGACAGAGAGGTTCCAGATGGAGAAAAGGGCTCCCAGGAGATGATTTGCCCAGTTGGGGGAAACTTGGAGGTATGTGCCCCAGAAATAATGCCTGGACCCCCTACCTCCCCTGGGCTCTGATGCTGGGGCTGCATCTGCCCCAGTCAGGTGCACCGATGAGCTGCTCGAATGAGTGCTCGGCGACCTGCACTGCCAGAGCTCGGGCTCAGAAACGACCACCAGACAAACACCACCCGTGTGATGCTCATGCCCAAAAGCCAGCGGGCAGGGCTCCCCGTGCGGCATCCCTGCAGCCACCCGTCCTCACACGTGCTTCTCCCTGCAGCGGCGAGCGGGAGGCTCGGCAAGCCGCCTCCCTTGAGGACCTTTGCTTGGGGGCTGAGGCCACCAGGACGGCGTTTTGGTGCCTGTTTGGGCAGAAGCCAGCCCCTGCCGAGCCAGCAGCACTTCGGGCTGTAACTTGGGGATGGAAAACTCTCAGCAGACCGGCTGGGACGCGCACCCAGGGAGGTGGCAGGGCGTGGGGGGAACCCCTCGGGACGCGGACACGGAGGGGGGGACTCACCGCTCCGCGGAGACAGACCGGGTTTGGCGAGTGCTCGCCTCCTGCTCCCGGACTGGTCCCGGAGTGATGCCGCACCGGTAGCCACCTCCTCCCGGCACCTCCCTGAACCCTTCGCCACCCCCCCACAAGGCTCCCGCCCGGGGGTCCCGCCCTACGGAGAGACCGGCGGGAGCGGGGCAGCCCCCCGTGCTCCCCTGAGCCCGCCCAGAAACCACCGCCCCAGGGAAAGGCAGAGCCCTACCTGCACGGGACGGACGGACGGACGGCTCAGAGCAAGGCCGGGCAGGAGGAAGGGGGCAACAGAGTTGGGGGCCGTGAGGGCGCAGCAGGGATCGCCCGAGGGCGGGGGCAGCCGGAGAGAGAGGGCGCGTCCGGCCCGCCCCCCGGCTCTGCCCGGCCCCCACCGTCCTGCCCGCCCCCCGCGGCCCGGCCCGGCCCGGCCCGGCCCCCCGGCGCTGCCCTGCCCCGCCGTGCCGCCTCACCGCCCCTTACTTGTCCCCGTTCTTGTTTAAGTTTCTGTCCTTGCCCCTCTCCCAGCCCCTGTTCCTGCCCTTCCCCTGTCGCAGCCTCTGCTCTCGTTCCTGCCCCTAGACCTGTTGTGCCCCAGACCCCGTCCTCCTACTGCCCCAGCCGCTGCTCCCGTTCCCACCCCTAAACCTGCTCTGACCCTACTCCGTCCCCAGCCCCCGCCTCTAAACCCGCCCCAGCCCCTGCTCCCGTTCTCGCTCTTAAACCCGCTCTGCCCCTGCCCTTGCCCCTCCCCAGCCCCCGCTCCTCCCCGCCGCCCCAGCCCCTGCCTCATCCTTCCCGCTGAAGGCCGAGCCGCAGGACCCAGCAGCCGGTGACGAGAGGTGTCAGGCGCGGCGCCCGGGAGGGCAGCGGCCCCGTTACCCCCATGGGAGCCGGGGTGCCCCGCGCTGCCAGCGCCGTGCCCTCTGCAGAAATGGGGGCGATCCCGCGCTGGGGGCAGTCCGGACAGCGACTGGCGCTGGGAGCGGCCGCATGACTTTGCCCAGGGACACACTGTGAAGCCGGGTGGGTGTGTGAGGGTCGCAGGTGACAGGGTGACTTTGCTCAGAAGGTGATTAAGGCCACCGGTCCCCCCAGGGTACTGGCTTTGCCCAGACTCACACTCTGGGGTGCTCCTGCGCCCGTGTCCTGCCGCACGTAAGGAAAGAGAGACGGGTCTGGACAAGGGCTGTGCCCCTGCCCCGGAGGCACATGCTGAGCTCGGAGACCTCTGCTCTCGTCAGCCTCCCTAGGACCCGCGGCCGCCTGCGAGGGGACGCAGCCGGCTCCTTCTGCAGCACCAAAGCTGAACCGGTGTCCTCCATGGACATACCTGCTGTATGGACCGAACGTGCCATCGGTAAAGAAAGGCCCTGGGATGTCCCCTCACCCAAATAACAACCCCTGACTCAATCCGTGCTGCAGAGAAAAGGAGAAGAAAAACATAAGGGAAAGTAACGGGGGTCCAGCCCCCGCCACGATGAGTCGCGCAATGGAGCATCTTCGCACGGGTGTTGGGAGGCTCAGTGGGACCCCAGGGCTGGGCTCTGCGGCTGCCTGGACCCCTCATAGCCCTGAGCGGCGGGGGGGGGGGGGGCACGGGGGAAAGACGATCCCGGGACATCTAGAATCCCGCTGCCGCGCTTCCAGGCGGGAACATATAAATATTTCAGCGGAGCAGCCGAGCCCTGTCAGGTTGCATTTGCTTCCGACTGGGTAAGTACCGAGAAGGCGGCGGGAAAGAGAAGATGCTCTTAGCAGATGCGTCATCTCCCGGGAGATGGGGGCACCAGCCCCGGGGCCCCATCCTCCAGAATCTCCACCTCCGCCTCGTTTCCCTCCGAGGATGCTCTTGCCTCCGAGACCGGCGCAGTTCCCCTCGGGTCTCACTTCGTAAGTGCATCTCGGGGGGCCGCTGCCAGGCTGTGCTGGGGAGAGAGTGGCTTCGGCAATTTTGCTGTGAACCCTGCGGGCAGAGTCACGTCCAGGACCCTAGGGGACGCGGCACAGCCCAGGCCTGAACAAAATCCACCCCCACTGTAAAAAAAATGGGTCCCAGAAATAACTCCAAGCAGCTACGGGCAGCGCGGAGGCGGCGGGGGAGGCATTAAATCACTGGGCAGTGGCGGAGCCAAAGCGGTGCGCAGCGTCTCCCCAGGCATGCGGGGCCCCGCAGCTCAGAGGCCACGGTAAATAGATGGGAGAGTCGTTACTTCCCCGCACTTGAAGATGCGGAGGAGATAGCGCACCCAACCGCCCTGCCTGAGATACCAACCCGCAGGCTGACGGCGGGTCTCTGCCCCTTTAGGTGGCCGGGCTCCTCCTCTTCCTCTGCCTCCTCCTCCCCTTCCTCCTTCCCGCTGCACTGTGGGGCTTGTAGTCCCTTCACTGCCTCGCATGTGGGGCACGACTACATTTCCCGAGCCCCCCCCCAGTCCTTCTCCTCCTCCTCCCCCGCCCTCCCCCTCGGCCTTGCAGCGGACCGGGCTCTGTGCCCGCCGCCCCCCAGGTACGGCTCAGGCTGTAGGGGCGGAGGATGCTGGGGTGATCCCGTGTCAAGGTTGTGCCGCGATACTCCGGCGATAGCCAGGTTCACACGGGGATGACCGCACGTCGTCTGCTCCCTTTCCGCCGCCCGTCCGGCAGCGGGACACAGCGCCGGCGGCGCGGCACTGGGAGCATCTCTGGGTACCCCCCGGAGCCGGGGCAGAGGCTGGCGGGGCCGGGGTCGCCACGCGTGTAGGGGCGCGGGCGGCGGATTGGGGAGCCGGTGCTCCCAGGGTTGCACGGAGCGGCAGCGCGGGTTTCGTGCTAGACAGTCTGCTTTGGGCTAGGGGCGAGCAGGTGTATCCGCCAGGGGCACGGAAGGGAGCGGGGCGCGTCTGCCTCCCAAAACGGGGCTGCAGCGGAGGCTGGAGAGCAGCCGGCCGGGGCCCCGCTGCGGGGCTGGCGGCCGCGGCTGAGTGGGCGACTGGGCATAGTCCAGGCGGCCGGAGCTGTCGCGGGGCGGCGGCATGGTGCGGGCTGGCCCGGCGGGCACGGGGCGGCTCCGGGAAGCCGTTCGGGGCGGGTTGAGCCCCTTCTTGCCCCTTGCCCTTCCCGGCACGGCGTGGGGGCTGCGCGGCTTCCTCCGGCACCTAAACTGGCACCGGCTCTGGGCGGTCGCTGGTCGACAGAAGGCGAGCACCCACTCCTCGTGCCTCTCGAAGGGCCCGGTTGAAGGGGGGGTGGAGGTGGGGGGAATTGCCCCCGCCGTGGGCTCCAGGAAGCCCAGGCTTTGGCGGTGCTCGGGCACCAGCACTGAAATCTCGTGGGAATGCTGCTGGATGTGAGTGGGCACCTCAGTTCCTGCTGGTGCTTTGGGTTTTGAGCACAATGGGGTTTTGCATGCCAGCGCCTACTCATCTTCCTGTTAGCTGTGTGCGTTACCTGGGGAGGCTCTTAGAGGTGATCCCACTGTCTCCCCATGCAGCATGGCAGTAGGGGAGCACAGACTGGGATCCGTGGACATACTTTTTAATGACTTTGACTAGTCGTTCTGTGATTAGGAGGGTAATCAGGTTTCTAGACATTGCTCCTGTGGCGTGGATTTGCACACGTGGATTTTTATGGCTGGAAAGGCACCGTCGTGTCTTGCTGTGGGAGTGGGACGTGCTGGGAGGACGCCCAGGCCAGGCCTTCTCCCTCCCCTGCCTTCATCCCGTGACTGCTAATCGGGCTGCCTGGGCGCTGCCAGCTTTCCTGTGGCCAAACCTCAGGATCTGAGTATTTAACCCTGCCCCAGACTGGGAACCTTGTGGCATTTTGCATTCTCCTCAGGTCAAGTGATGCCTTCTGAGCATTGTGTCCAATTGCGAGAGAGCCCAGGGGCGTCTGCTTGCCCATAGCTCAGCTGAAGTCCCACTGACTGCCCTGCTAATGTGTAACACAGGCAGCCCTGCGCCCAGTGTGCACATTAACTTGCTTTCACAACCGGTGTCATCCCCATGGCCGAGGCTGTACCCCTCCAGAGAATCTCTGGCACAGGGTGGCTACGTCTCTCTGCCTCCAGATCACGCAGCAGAGTGATTCCACTCAGAGGGAAGCGTCACTTCAGGGAGGGTGTAAAACCCCACTGACTCTTTTAAGAGAGAAAAAGGTGCTGGGAGCTGAGGCCACCTCACCACAGAGCCTGGCGCTTCGCGCGTCCAGGCTCCTGCATACGTGATTTACAAATGCTGTCTGAAGTGACTCCCCCCGGCTTTTGCACAGCAAGGCGCGCGGCCGCTTTTCTTCTTCTGAGAAAGTCTCCTGGGGAGAAGGTAGTGGTATTTATTTGCCTTGCGATTATGGAGGAATTTGAGCCTGTGCCAAATGCCGTTTTCTCCCCAGAAACTGCAGCGACGTGGCTTTCCATGCGTTGGAGCGCGCCTGCGGCCAGAGAGGGGCTGCCTTGCCCAGCACAGCCTGTCTAGCTGACAGTCCCTGGGATCACACCGGCGTCCCGCTGCAAAGCCGGCAGAGCCATGCCCAAGAAGGAGGACAACGTGAAAAAGGGGGCATCGGAGATGGTGCCGGACCAGCGCTGGAAACTACAAGTCTTCTACCTCTGCTTCTACGGCTTCATGACCCAGATCCGACCCGGGGAGAGCTTCATCACACCATATCTGCTGGGGGCCGACAAGAACTTCACGCAGGCAGAGGTGAGCTCCGGACAGCCTGTCCAACCCTAGTGTCCACCTTTCTGGATACGATCAACACCTTTGCTGGAGCACTCCTCCGTTATCCTGGGCTATGGAGGTGTGTGATCATACATGGTGGTGCTTTTTGGGTGACGGGGAGAAGGTGGCATGTATCTATCTGGCAGCATGTCCCTGTCTTGCTGAGCTCCCAAGTCACCCTGTCCCCTAAGTCCCAGGCTCAACTTTCCCCAGTATGAGACCTTGTGCTGAGGCTGGCAACTGATTCTGGGGGGCCTTGGCAGGCAAAGGGATGGCAGGGAGAATCTCTACCCCATCCTGCTAGGTAGATCTTGCCATGCTGATGCTGGGTACTGCTGGGCTGCCGGCAAACATGGGATTAGAGAACGAAGGGCCATCATCCCCCAGCTGAAGGACACTGGCCCTGGTCCCCATGCTCGTGGGAACATTGTGTTCCTGGCACGGGAGGAGGCCAAGGCTCAGCTGGGTCCCCAGCTGAGCGTTCTGCCGGCCACATTCTTCCCTGAGGAGATGCTGGGGCAGGGATCAATAGCCAGAGCCCACCCAAACGGGGTTCCTTCAGGCCGGGGGCGTCCCCCAGGGCTGTGACCTGTGCTCAGCCCCATCTCACACACATGGCAGGTAACCAACGTGATAACGCCGGTGCTGACCTACTCCTACATGGCTGTGCTGGTGCCCATCTTCCTGCTGACGGACTACCTGCGCTACAAGCCGGTGCTGGTGCTGCAGAGCCTGAGCCACATCTCCATCTGGCTGCTGCTGGTGTGGGGCACCTCCATCCTGGCCATGCAGCTGATGGAGTTCTTCTACGGCATCACCATGGCTGCCCGCATTGCCTACTCCTCCTACATCTTCTCCCTCGTCGCCCCGTCCCGCTACCAGCGCATGGCCAGCTACTCCCGTTCCGCCGTCCTCCTGGGTGTCTTCACCAGCTCAGTGCTGGGCCAGCTCTGTGTCACCTTGGGTGGTGTCTACTTCCTCACCCTCAACTATGTGTCGTTGGGTTTTGTCAGCTTTGGTCTCGTCCTCACCCTCTTCCTTGAGCGACCCCGGCGCAGCCTCTTCTTCAACCGGCCTGAAGGGGCTGGTGGTGGGGCTGAGCCCGCCGAGCTGGCCAAAATGGCCGGGGAGGCCAGTGGCAGAGGGGAGGCGCGGGGCTGGCGGGACATGGTGCTGTGCCGGATGCTGCGGGAGGTGGGTGCCTTGGCCAGGCAGCCCCAGCTCCGCCTCTGGTCTATATGGTGGGTCTTCAACTCGGCCGGGTACTACCTGATGCTGTACTATGCACACATCCTCTGGAATGAGATCTACCCCGCCACAGACAGCCGGCGAGTGTACAACGGAGGGGTGGATGCTGCCTCCACGCTGCTGGGTATGCCAGCCTGGGCTGGGGGCACCAGGGGTAGGGGGGACACCCTTGTGCTGCTGCACCTCAGGGAATGGGGGTCCTTACGGCATTTTGAGGGCTGCGGAGAGTGGTTTGGCAGTGGAGATGAGTGTCACTAGGCTGGAGGACACCGTGCTGGTGAGGTGTTCACAGCATCTTTTGTCCCCTCCCCAGGGGCTGCTGCCTCCTTCAGTGCTGGCTATGTGAAGATCCGCTGGACGCTGTGGTCAGAGCTGGTGATCGGGGTGGTGACAGCTTTCCAGGCAGGGCTGCTCCTGCTCATGAACACCACCGGCAATATCTGGCTGTGCTACGCTGCCTACGTCCTCTTCCGTGGCTCCTACCAGTTCCTGGTGCCCATTGCCATGTGCGTGGTACCCCTGGGGACCTGCTCCCACCCTGTCAGCCAGGCTGGTTGGGGGTTCACTGCCATCCTCACCTCTTTCCCAGTTTCCAGATTGCTACCTCACTCTCCAAGGAGCTTTGTGCGCTGGTCTTTGGGATCAACACCTTTTTTGCCACTGTGCTGAAGACCATCATCACCATCATCGTGGCTGACAAGAGGGCCTTGGGCTTGTCTGTGCATCCTCAGGTAGGGACAGGGGGCACCTAGGATGGAGGTGGTTCCCTTGTGGCGTGGGATGCAGGGAGGGCTACAATTGTCATTCCCTCCCTGCCTTCTCTTGCAGTTTTACTTGTATTTCGGGTACTTCACGCTGCTGGCAGTGGCCTACCTGCTGGCAGCTGCTGGCGTGGCCATCCGGCACAGCTGCCGCAAGCAGCCGGCGCAGCCAGCCACAGCCAAGGAGCCGTGCCAGCTCCCCGGTGAGCTGCTGGCACAGGAGCAGAGCCTGGAGGCAGGGGCCGTGCGAGCCTGAGTCCCAGCACCATGGCCACTGGGGCTGGCTCTCAGCTCCATGAGCGTCAACCTCGCCGTGTGCTTGGTCTCCTGACTTGTTTTGTGCTCCGTGGGGGCAGGGCTGTGCCCTCCTTGGCCCCAAACACAAGCAGAGCAGGGGCAAGGGCAGGATGCCCATGGCTGCCACTACCAGGTACCACACAGGCACGCGGACGGGATCCGGAGCGTCTCCTGGCCACCAGCTCTGCAGCATTGCAAAGAGCCAGGCTACAAGAGGATAACGTTTCTTTATTCAGTGCCTTTAGAAAATGGTTTATAGGACACAACTGACAAAAAAAAAATCAAGATCCACAGGCTTTAAATTGCATTAATTACACAAAATACAGTAGACTGTAAGGAATAGAGACTGTGCGACTCACACAGCTTTATGGTAATAATTTCCATACAATAATAAAGAGCTAGTTACAGATTCATCTTTTTTCTTTTTTTGTGTTTTTTTTTCTTAGCACCTTGGATTTGCCCACACCAATTCACACCAGCTTTGCTGTGCCTTGGCCCTTCCAGCGCAGCAGAGGTGGCATGGGGAGGGGAGAAATGACAGTGCCTGCCCTTGGTACCATGCGTGCTTGACACGTATGTGCACGTAACCACACTCTGAGGGCATGCCCAGCTCCACATCAGTGCCACTCTGTTTCCCTGCTCCCTGCACTGGCCTGAGTTTGGCCATACCTGGGGTGCGGGGGCACGGCCGGCGGTCCCGAGGGGGCATGGAGGGGATGGGAGGGAGCAGACCTCCCTCTGTGGGCTTGTGAGCTGCTGGCTGGGAGGGGGAGGTGAGGATAATGATGGGGGCCTGGGTGGGATGGTCCTTACCTGAGGAGGATAGAGACCATCTCTGGGGAACCCTGGCACTGCCACAGGACAATCCCTTGAGTGGGTGGGATGCCATAGTTTTGGCTGGAGAAGATCCTGTGGCCCTAGTAGTGGGAATCTGGGTCCAAGACTGAGCTCCTGGTGGGGACAGTGTGGGGCCAGGGAGGCCAGAGAAACCGGCTCTGTGGGAAGGCACATGGCATTGCAGCGCCAAAATTGCCTGGCTGAGCATCCACCCGCCCAGCCACCATGTAGAGAGCAGGTAGGGGATGCAATGTGAAGTGGTTAAATAGTAGGAGTTAGAAGAAGAATGGACTGAGAGGAGGAGGAGGAGGGAGGCAGCCAGCCCACAGCTGCCCTGCCCCAGGGGGGACATGGGCCCCTGCCAACCCAGGCCAGGGGAGATGGCAAAACTCTTTGGCTTCAGGTCTTCAGGAGAAGAAAATCCTGTGCAGCAAAGGCAGGTGCCTGGGGGGCTGAGGGCCATGGGGGTGCCGCCTGGCCTGACCCTCCCCAGGGACACAGGGGGTACCCAGGGGACAGGAGGGTGTCACTTTTTGGCAGCAGTCATGAAGCTGTTCTCAATGCAGAGGACAATGAAGGCATGCTGGCAACTGCTGGCCACCTGCTCCAGCAGCTTGCCAGAGCCCAGTGAGGAAGCCTGGCCAGTGGTGGCACTCTCCTCTGTCCGCCACGTTTCGCAGTAGCTCTCAGGCAAGCGGCGGCCCTTGGCATCCGAGCCATGCCAGATACTCTTCTGTGGCCTGGAAAAGAGAATCATAGAATGGTTTTGGTTGGAAAAGACATTTAAGATCATTGAGTCCAACCACTGACCTCACACTGCCAAGCCCACCACTAAACCATGTCCCTCAGCTACACAGTTTTTCAATATCTCCAGGGATGGGGACTCCACCACCTCCCTGGGCAGCCTATGCCAGTGTCTTAAAAACCCTCTCATGGAAAAAGCTCTTCCTAATCTCCAATCTAAACCTCCCCTGGTGCAACTTGAGGCCATTTCCTCTTGTCTAGTCATTGTTACTTGGGAACAGGGTGACTCCCACCTCATCACAACCTCCTTTCAGATACTTGTAGAGAGTGATCATGTCTCCCACTCAGCCTCCTCTTCTCCAGACTAAATATTCCCAGCTTCCTCAGCCACTCCCTATCTGACCTGTGTTCCAGACTTCCTCAGCTCCAGTGCCCATCCCTGGACACGTTCCAGCCCCTCAGTATCCTTCTTGTAGTGAAGAGGCCCAACACTGAACACAGCACTCGAGGTGCAGCCTCACCAGTGCCCATAGAGGGGCATAGTCACTGCCCTAGTCCTGCTGGTCACACGAATGCTCACACAAGCCTTTGCCTTTGCCTTCTTGGCCGCCCTGGCACGCTGCTGGCTCAAAGGTGTGGGAGCTGCCAGCACCCACCACAGCCCAGCCGCCGCTGCCCATCTCTCCTCGCACACTCACCATCCTGCATCCCGCAGCACATCCCGGCCATCGAAGGAGAGGATGCGGGCACCAGCTCGCAGTGGGGCCCCGCTCCCCGTGAAGAGGGCTTCCCAGTTACTGAAGAGCACTTCATCCTGGTGGGGGGTGGAAAAAAGGGAAAGGGGGTGTCAGCTCTGCTTGCATCCTGAAACCATCCCGGGAGCTCCAAGCCCCAGCAGCTCCACAGCAGCGGGAGCTCGAAGCCACAGAGGGAGCTGCTCCACAGTTACTGCTGTGCAGATGGCTGGGGGCTTTGGGATGCTCCACATCCCCCAGAGCTCCCGGGGTGTCAGGAAAGGGGATGGGGACCAGCCGGACCCGGAGGTTGACGATGGGCACGGCGGCACGGTCGGCCCTGCGCACGATGCTGTAGAGGTCCTGCAGGCGCGAGGAGAGGAAGGCGCGGAAGGTGCCAGCCAGCCCGACCTGCCGGGCCTGCTGGAAGCACTGGAAATCGGCGCCGCGGATGCCCCGCATGCCCCCGTTCAGCGGGGTGTTCAGTGCCACCAGGTGAAGCTGCCAGGGAGGGGACAACGCGGCGTGAGGGCCGTGGCTGCAGCCACCAGCACCACCTCCCCTCGCCGGCGTGCGGCACTCACGGCAGGCTGGAAGTCCTGGTGCACGTGAGCGGCTGCGGGGGCCGTCTCCGGCCGGCGGTGGATGTAGTAGCTGTTGAGGAGCTCATGCTGGTGGTGGAGCAGGGGCTGCTCAGGCAGGCGGTGCTGGTTGGCCACCACCTCATCCCCGCGCCAGGATCGGGCGGTGGGTGGCGCGCCGTGGCTGCGGAGCGGGTGCAGGGGCCCGCGGGGCTGCAGCGGGGGCTGGGGGCCTGCGTAGTGCACGCTGGGCAAGTTGTCATAGACCTCGTTGTCCTGAGGAGGGAGGGAGGGAGGGAGGGAGAGACAGGCTGAGGGTTGGTGCTGCCCTGGGTGAGGACAGGGATGGAAGTGAGAACGGAGATGGAGGTGGGACAGTTTGGGATGGATGGTGATGGGCATGGAGATTGCTGGAGTTGGGCATGGGGATGGAGAGGGGACGGTTTGGGCTGGATGGAGATGGGCATGGAAATTGCTGGAGTTGGGCATGGGGATGGAGATGGAGGTGATGGATGGAGATAGCTGATGATCGATACAGATGTAGATAGTTGGTGATAGGTGGAGAAGGGGATGCAGATCATTGCAGATGAGAATGGGGATAGTTAGGAATAGTTAGGCAGGGGGAACAGGGAACTCACCAGAGCTGAACTGGGAATCAGCGTGTGCTCCTCCAGCTGCAAGGGCATGGTACATCAGATCCCAGCTGCCCCCCCCTCCTCTTCCTCGTGCATGGGTGGGGGACCCCCAAGCATCACAAGACACCCGTGAACCCCCAGGGTGATGCCATCCACACGCCCTTCATGCCAGGCAGTGCAACCCCAGTCAGGGTGTTTGTCCGCCCTCCCACTCACCAGCACCCGCCGGAAGCCCCCGCGCAGGCGGACGTAGAGCTCTTGGCGGTCGGTGAGGAAGACGAGGCTGCCCTCAGGCAGCTCGTGCGCGGCACTCAGCATCGCCTGGTAGGTCGGCAGGGCACGCAGCTGCGGGGACAGCCCGGCAGGTGGCTCAGGGCTTGGCTGGCCAGCCTGCGGGCAACCCCCTGCCCAGAGCCCCGACTCACCCCCAAGGACATCCCACTGGTGCCTGGAGGGCCAGGGGGTCCCGGTGGTCCAGGGGGTCCCGGAATGCTGATGGCTGGGTGGAGGAGGAAGGGTGAGAGGGCTGCAGCATGGGGAGGGATGTGAAGGGGCGGGGAGGGATGTGAGGGGCAGGTACTCACCTTGTCTGTGGGGACCTGGGAAGGAAGGCGGACCAGGGGGGCCAGGAGGGCCAGGGGGGCCCTGTCGACCTTCATATCCAATACCAGGGGGGCCTTGAGGCCCAGGAGGCCCTGGTGGCCCAATGATACTGTCCCCCTTGGGACCCTAGGCAGTGTGAGAGAGCATCCCTGGAGCTAAGCACCCAGGGAGGCCATCTCCCCCATGCTCCCCATCCCCTCTCTCGCCGTGGGGTACTCACCGGCAGCCCAGGGTAGCCCTGGGGTCCCGGAGGCCCTGGCAGCCCAGAGAGGCTGGGACCGTAGAGCGGGGTGCTGCCTGGCTCGCCTTTCTCCCCCTTGGGACCTGTATCCCCTTTGTCACCCTGCAGGAGGGCATGGACTTAGGGTGAGTAGCCGGGGCACACCACAAAATAGTGCCAGCTGCCAGCCTCACAAGCCAGCGTCAGCAGGCAAAGGGCTTACCCGCAGGTTGGCACTGAAGTGACTCGGGTCGTAAGGGAAGTGACCTGCAGAGAGGGAGAAGAGAGTCAGGATGGGCATGAGCCACCCCCTGCCCGCCTCTGCCTGTGGGGACCAGTCACCTACCTGGTGGTCCTGGAGGTCCAGCATCACCCTTCTCTCCCTTTTGACCTGGAAACTGGTGGAAACCTGCAGGAGCAGCAGAGATGCCATCTCAGCCCACCAGCCCCAGCTCCAATGGAGGGGCTGTGCCAGGGATCCCGAGGGGGGCCTCCCGAGGGGGCCAGGAGAGCTGAGCTCCCCCCCTTACCGGGGAAGGCTGGTGGCACGGCGTGGCCAGAGTCACTGAAGGCCTGTGAGGATGCAAAGGAGGCGGCTGCAGAGGCAGCAGCATCCCGGGGGATCCCCATCATGCTGCTGCTGCTAGCCCCATGGGTCAGCCCTAGCCAGGCTGCCACTGAAGCAACCTCCAGCCAGGCAGCAGACACGGTGGCGATGTGGTCACCTGCCCTCAGCACCTCCATCCCTGTGACTGTGCTGTTACTCACATTATTGCTGTCGTAGACTATGTTGCCAGGTGACCCAGGGGGGCCTGGGGGCCCTGGGGGTCCTGGGGGACCCTGTGGGGTGGGGAGAAAATGTGTCAGGGTCTTGCAAAGAGGACAGTCCCCACAGTGAGGCCATGCCCTGCCTAAAGAGGCAACTAGTCCCTGAGAGAGGGAGGCACGTGCCCTTTGCCAAAGGGATTCGGGTCCCCTGGAAGACTCTCAGGGTGTCCCCCCGGCTCTGTAGGACCAGTGGCTGAGGGGGCTGCAGCAGTGCTCACCCTCAAGCCCAGCAGGCTACTGACATCCGCGGGGTCACCCTTCTCGCCCTTCAGCCCATTCATGCCAGGACGTCCCTGTGGATGAGAAGCACAGATGAGCCTCACTCCCATCCCCCTGTCAAGCCTGGGTGACATCCGTGTCACTTCTGACACCCTGGCATTGCCTCTGACACCCCAGCACCACTCCACTCCTTGGGGTCACAGTGGATTTGGGGTTCAGCAGGTGCACAGCGTGCACACAAGGTTGGGGGGCCGCAACGACCAAGGCGGCAAACAAACCAGGTGCAGGTCTTACGGGTCTGCCCGGAAAGCCGATCTCGCCCTTCATCCCTGCTCGTCCCTGGGGACCCTGCAGGGGAGAGGGCGATAAGGGTGCTCAGTGGGGGTTACCCCCGTCCCCCTCTGCCCCACATCAGCCCCAGCCCTCCCCATGGGATATGAGGAGGACAGAGATGGTGATGGTGACTTACTGAGGGTCCAACTGGTCCCCGCAGCCCCGGCTCCCCCTGCAGACAGCAGAGCGGGAAAAGACATCATCACTGGGACCCGCTGGCACCCCTCGCACAGGGACGTACCTCCCACTCCCGCAGGCACCCACCTTTTCTCCTTTCACCTTCGCAGTGACCACAGTCCCATCGGGGCTGATGATGACACCAGGCTCCCCCTTATCCCCCTGCAAGGGAGCAAGAAGCATGAGGGGAGATGGAGGGATCAGGATTGGGCTCCCTCCCATGGCATGGCCACTGGGACCTGGTGGCGAGGCAGGATGGGAGACCATGGGGCAGAGGTGGCCTGGAGTACTTACCTTCAACCCTGGGGAGCCCTGGGGACCAGCTGAGCCCCGTTCTCCTTTGGGACCCACTGGGCCCTGCAGAAAGAACCACAGTGCCTGCATCAGGCCCAAACCTGTAAAGGCAGCGCCCAAGCCTCCCTCTCCATCACCACCACCCTGGCACCACTGTAGCAGAGCATGGCAGGACTGGCAACTAGAGGTTTCCCCAAGAATGCCCAGTTTCACCAAAATCTTTCCCAGGGCCACCCCTGTGGTCACTGGCCCCACCACGGAACTCACCGGGAAGCCAGCGTGACCTGGTCTGCCCTGAGGAGAGATGCAGAGAAGCTTGTCAGAGCAAACCTCAAAACCCCTCTTTCCAAGAAACGAGTGCCCTCCTGGCACTGCTGAGAGGTGGGGATGGCTGGCAGGGGGGCACCTACCTCTGGACCAGGCAAAGCCTCCAACAGCTTCTGGAAAAAGAGACAAAACAAGGTTTTTCACCCTGATCTGCTCTGAAGAGGTCAGAGCTCCAGAGCTCTCCCTCAGTGCCCCCATGATGGGTGGTGCTCAGGTCATCGTGCCCCCCTGGACACTTTTAGCATCCCCCAACTGCAGTGATGCTAGGCACCAGCACTTACATCTTTGCTTGAGATAGCAATGACCTGCCCAGGGGGACCAGGTGGACCAGGGGGTCCGGGTAGCCCCACACCATCTTGGCCTCGCTCACCCTGGAAGACACAAGTCATTAGCCACAGAGCTACTGCCAGCTGGTCCCCGTTCCCAGCCTAGTGGCACTTACCTTCTCACCAGGGCTGCCACTGTCACCTTTGGGGCCCTGGAAGGAGGAGCAGGCAGGAGTGAGATTCCCGCTGGCATCCTGCACAGCCGGGCCCTGGCTCATAGCGGAGACACCCCTCCTGCCCATGGGCCAGCAAAAGCACACCCTCCCATGCTGTAAGCCAGCAAAATCACCCTCCCTGGCCTGTGAGTCCAGGCAAGTGAGCCTGAGGGGGTGGTTTTTTGGAGAGTGTTAGTGGCTATCAGGGTGGTAAGCTAAGGGGGATGGGGTCCCAAGAAGCATGGGCACCCCAGCACATGGTGAACCTGATCCCGGAGCAGGGAAACAGCCAAAGGCACCAGGTGGAGGATGAATTTTGTCCACTGGGCAGGGAGCTGCTGCAAGTGGCCTGCAGCCATCATGAGTGCCCAGCCCAGAGCAAGGGGCCTTCACGAAGTGGGGGCTGATGCTCCTACCTGTGGGCCAGGGAAGCCCTCCAGGCCAGGGCGGCCATCCACGCCAGGGATGCCAGCATCGCCCTGCAAGGAGGTGTGGGAAAGGGCAAGATGCAGTAAAATCATACAATTATAGAATCACAGAATCATTTTGGATGGAAAACACCTTTAAGATCGTTGAGTCCAACCACCGACCTCACACCGCCAAGCCCACCACTAAACCATGTCCCTCGGCACCTCAGCTACATGGCTTTGTAATATCTCCAGGGGTGGGGACTCCATCACCTCTCTGGGCAGTCTGTGACAGCGTCTAACAGGGAAAAAGTTCTACCTACTCTCCAATCTAAACCTTACCTGGAACAACCTGAGGTGATTTCTTCTTGTCCTGTCACTTGCTACTTGGGAGCAGAGACCGATCTCCCCCCAGACACAACCTCCTGTCAGGTAGTTGCAGAGAATGATCACATCTCCCCTCAGCCTCCTCTTCTCCAGACTAAACACCTTCAGGTCCCTCACCTGCTCCCCAGCAGACTTATGCTTCAGCCCCTTTCCCAGGCCCTATGCCCATCTCTGGACATGCTCCAGCTCCTCAGTGTCCCTCTGTGTTCTCCCCACAGCCCCAGGTCACAAGGCTTCCCCAGCACCCAGGAAACCCAGGTATTCATACACATCTGGTCCTGATCTCCTACCTTTGGTCCTGGCAAGCCAGGCTGTCCAGGGCTGCCAACCTCCCCCTGCAAGGAAAGGGGTGTCAGAGCAGGAGTATCCCAGCATCCTGCCCATGGCCACCCCACGAGGATGGAGCCAGGCTCCAGCCAAGGGAGAGCAAGGTGTTTGAAGGGCTCCTCACCTTCATCCCTGGCAATCCTGGCACCCCCTGCAAGCAATGAGAAGGGGGTCATAAGCATTGGGTGAGGCCAGCAGACACACTGGCAGGGCATACCCCAGGGAGCTCTGGACAGATGTTAAGAAATGTGTAAGAGCTACCTGTAGTCCTTTGGGTCCGGGTGGTCCTGGGGAGCCAGTGGCAAACGGCAACCCCGAGCCCTCCATGTCACCCTAGATAGGGTGGGGAGAAGGGGCTGAGCCGCCTCTGCTCCCCACCCCACATCAACACACTCTCCCATCACAGAGATAGTCACTTACAAATCCAGCCTCATAGCCTGGCCCTGGGGGGCCAGGGGGCCCAGGAGGCCCTGGCTGCCCACGGGGTCCGATGGGTCCAGGAAGGCCAGCCAATCCCAGCTCTCCTGGGGCTCCTGCTGGCCCTGTTTCTCCCTTGTTGCCCTGCAAAGGAGACAAGAATAAAAGAAGGGGACAGATGAGATACAGCAACATTGGTCCCAGCCTGGAGCTTGCAACTGGGAGGTGGCACATCCCAAATGGGAGACAGGACATGCTGCCGAGTCCCCAGGGCTGAGGAGCTCTGGGGGAAGGGACATCTTTCCTCGCAGCTGCCCTTGCCCAGCCTTGGCTCCCCATGCAATATGCAAGGTGGCCACCAGAGGCTCGTCTAAAATCAGAAATGTGTATGTCTTTGCAGGCGTGGGCGGCTGCAAGGCTAAGCAGGGCTCAATGCTGAAAGAGGGATGCAGGGATGCCGGCAGGCACCCTTGCGAGTCACTCCGGGCCTCCGAGCAGTAGGATTGGTCCTCTCACTGCCGCTGCCCCATCTACCTGACTCTTGGTGCTAACACCGTTAAGAGGCCTGTATTCTTGAGGCTCTTGCCCCCTGGCTCAGGCTGCAGTGGATGGGGCATCCCAAGGGGCATCCCGGTCCCCATGGGAGGAGAGGACAAGTGTGTGCACCCCAGCAAGCCTTTGCCTTCACCCTTGGGGATCTGGCAGAGAGCAGCTTGAGCAGGCAGCTGGAGAGCGATGCATAGAAGATGGGATGTTTTCCAGTGGGGTGTGGGCACTCAAACTCCCTCAAGCCAACCTGCTTCTGTGCTTGAAACATCCTGATTGGCTTTGCTGCCCGCTTCCTGTGCAGCAGTGCCCAGAGCAAAGCCACGCAAGGGCAGTGGGGGCCCGGCGAGTGCTCTGTGGTGGTCGGTCAGCAGCTCCGTGTGCCCGCTGCTCTGCTCTGCTCTTCTTGGAACTCAAATATCAGCATCCCACTCCCTGCTCTGGCGCCAGGTACCCCCAAGCAGCATCTCTGCCTCCAGTCTGGAACGAATGTGGAACACCCCCTAATAAAAAACATCCCCCAGGCACAGTACCTTGGGCCCTGGTGCACCGGGGAGGCCGAGGTCGCCCATGTCACCCTGGGGAGAAGGATGATGAAGGAGGAGAGGGTGTGAAAAAGCTGCCCAGCTCTAGGCAGGAGCAGGCTGTTGCTCCACAGACTAGTATGGAGGCAGCTGGGACCTCCCAGAGCTGTGCACAGCCCTGAGGTGCTCCTGGGGGACACCGGACACTCACCCGCTCTCCTTTGGGCCCCTGCTGTCCAGCTGCCCCATCTCTTCCAGGTGGACCCTGAGGACCCTGCAAGATCCCCAAGAGTCAGCTCCAGCACAGGGAAAACCCATGGGGCAACAAGCCCTCCACCACCACAGGGGGAGGTTACAGTTCCACGCTACGGGGTGGCCCTGGGGTGGTTCCTCTTGGGCACCCCATACACTTACCACTGGCCCTGGGGGTCCAGGGGCCCCATCCCTTCCCGGCAGCCCCGGCTGTCCCAGCAGGTCCGTGTGGTTCACTCCAAACCGTCCTGGCTCTCCTGGCAAACCGGGCACCCCAGGTGGCCCTGGGGGGCCAGGTGGCCCTCGTGGCCCCTGGGAGAGAAGGAGGGGCTTATGGCTGAACACATTCCTCAGCTCGTTGCCATGGGACAGGCACTTGCCCAAACTCACCCGCAGGCTCTCCAGCTCGCCGCTGAAGCCAGAGCCCTCCATATCGATGAAGGTCTGGGGAAAAGCAGCAAAGTGAGATCAGGCACCAATGGCCAGGCTCAGGGTACCGGGGATGCTGCCGGAAGGCTGGCGGCACATCCTGCACCTCTAAGGCTTGATGGACCCGCCCCATTCCCAAACCTCTGTGTCCAGGGGGCACCCACCAGCTTGTCATGTCTGGAGGAGGGTCCTGGGGGTCCCGGGGGGCCAGGCGGTCCAGGGGGTCCCCTTGGCCCCACGCCTGGATCACCCTGGCACAGAGGAGAGAGCGTGGTTCACCAGTGCAGCCAAGCCGATGGCGAAGGGAAGGGGTCCCGCAGCATGTGCTGTCCCCTTCACCCCAGCACCACCACTCACCTTCTCCCCCTTCAGCCCGGGCTCCCCTGGCATCCCAGGGAATCCCTGGGGCCCCATATCACCCTGCAAAGGGGAGCGAGGTGAGGTCAGCAGGTGGCAGGGTACATGGGATGGCACCCATCACACTGTCACCCCCCCACCCCACTTACGGGTTTGCCGTCCTCACCGGGATCGCCCTGGGGATGGCAGAGAGGAGGGTCAGCGTGCAGGCAGGTGCAGGGGGAGTGGGGGGAAGAGGGGAGACCTGAGGGATGGAGGATTGACTCACGGGCTCGCCATCCCTGCCTGGGGCTCCGTCCTGCCCAGGTGGTCCTGGAGGGCCAGTGACCTGCTCCAACACCGAGCCATGGGTGTGCCGGGACAGCGTGCCAGGGATGCCGGGTTTGCCCGGTTCTCCTTTCTGGCCCTTGGAGCCAGGGTAGCCAAATCCCGCGCTGCCCTGGGGAGGGAAGTGGGAGTGGGTGGCACATCCCCATGGGTGGTGGCCCAGGCAGCCATGGCTCTGCCCGGGCTCCCCAGCAATGCTCACCTTTACGCCCAGTTCTCCTTTCTGCCCCTGTGGGACACAGACAAAGAGGAATGGGTGTCAAACACAGCCATGCCATTGCCATCCACTGGGTGCCACACTCTCACTCACCTTTTCACCCTTGACACTGCCTGTCCCCATGATGCTAACGGTCCCCGACTCCCCTTTCAGGCCACGTTCGCCCTTCTCCCCCTTTTCACCTCTGGGGCCAGTGCCTGCAGGAAGAGGACAGCCACTCCAGCATGGCCCTGCTGTGTGTCTTGGGGCCAGCTGGCACAGGGGAGAAGGAAAGGGAGAGTTGCCAACATTACCTCCTGTGGAGACCCGCAGTGTCTCCTCTGCTTCGGTCCTCTCGACCTGTTGCAGGGAGCCTCCGGCGCCAGCCACCACCGGGGGAGAAGTGACGGGGACAGCATCCACCAGCCCTGGGACACCCTGTGCCAACAATGAGGCAACACCGCAGCAACTTCACCCCCCAACTCATTCCAAAAAGGGACAGGCGCCAGGAGCCCATCTGGCATCCTGGGACCTCAACTATGGGGGGCACTCAGCTTTCCTTCTTCCTAAAATCTCAGGGTCTTGCCACTGAGCATGACACCCACAGGTACCAGCTCACCTTGCCTTTCCCTGAGGGTTCACGTCCACCTTCTGCCCCGCTGCCAAAATCACCAGAGACCTGCATTTGCCCAGGGAGAGGAGTGAGCCGGGCACACGAGGTGACAGCCCCCACATGCCCCGGCCGTGCTGCCAGCCCTCACCTCCTCAATGTCATCCTCTTCTTCCTCACACTGGTGCTCGGCTGCCCGTGGGTCTCCTCGCAGCTTCAGATCAGCAATCACTCCCTGGGGAGAAACCACACTGAGGGCTGCTGCAGCCAGCTGGGTGCCATGCCAGCTGCATGCCACAGCCCCTCTAGTGGCAGGTCAACCTGCACAGCCACCGTATGCCTGGGCACCTCGCACCTGCCATGCTCTTCCACCTGGTGCACGGAGCTCTCACCGCTCGAGCATCTGTCAGAGAGGTTTGGACTGTGCAGCCCTGGTTGCTCAGCACCACCATTATGGCCCAGCCAGCCGCAGGAACAGCTACACGCCAGCTCTGGCACCAGGTGGGCTGAGCCAGGACCTGGCCAGTCAGCCAGCAGCACTTTTATAGGGACCTCTTCTGGCTGCGCTCCCTGTTTCCGCTCTCTGGAGAGCTCCCAGCCGCAGACGGCCTCTCTGCCCCAGGCAAAGGTCCCAGTCCACTGCTGCTCTGTTTTTGTATCTCTTAGGCTAATCCTCACTTCCCTAACATTTATTTGGGCTTTGGCAAGCACTGAGCGCACTCAGACTGCTTCTTGATCCGAGAAACCACCACAAAGCCGTTCCCAAGGATGCCACCTCCAGACAAACCCTTGCGGCCAAGCTCTCTGTGCTGCCTGAGAGGGCGGCAACCCGTCTTGGTATGTGGGTACCGGCCCAGCGAGCAGGGGCATCTCATTGCCTTAGCCCCGAGATGAACACAGGGACGCAGCAGGGACAGGACGCTGCCCATCCCTCTGATCCCAGTGGGATAGTGACCTCGAAGAGGGCAGATACCTCCTGGTCAGTGTCTCTTCTCTGGGCAAGATACCTAAAATAACATTTGAGCTTGCTTGAAAGGACAGCACAACACGTCTGGGAATGAGAGCTGGACTCAGGAAACACGAGGGGTTTAAGAAAACAAGAATCAGGGGCAGCTGCAGCTCAGCCAGGTTGGCTACGATGTTGTAATAGGAGTATACTATACATCTATTATATTATAGATATATTATAAAGATATTGTAAATACAGACAGTAGATAATAAACACACTATATTAAAAATATACCACAGATATTTAACCTACTATGAATATTACAATATCTAAGAAATATAGCAAAATTACGTATTATTTTATATATAATTTAAAATCTATATTTTATACTTATATTTGTACCCCTCCTGCAAGCAAATGCCCCTGGATGGTGGTTTCCTCCAGCTGCCTGCCCTGACCTGCTGATAACCAGCTCTAATTTGTCCCTCTCCACCCCACTGAAGCCCAGCAGCAAGCCCGAAGCCTGGATAACTGCAACACTCCAGCCTGGCCTTCCTGGTGCTGGGGCTGACTGGGGGTTGGGGAAATAGCCCAGCTGCAGCCCTGAAACGGGTGTCCCTGTGAGGAGTGGCTGTAAGGCCCCTCTGCTGCCCCAATAAATGAGGTTCATGGGTCTTCTTACACATCCAGCTGCAAACAAACCCTCCTGCCAGTTACCAGCTGAGACTCCATGGTAGTAACCACCCTCGATAGCTGCTGTCCCAGAGGCTTCTGCTGTACCCACAGGCTCGGGCCCTCTGGGTTTCACACTGTTGCCACAAAGGCAATCAGGGAAGCAGAGCAGATGCCAGCTGAGGCCCCACCAGCAGCCCTCCAGCTGCCCATGAGCAGCCCATCTTGCAGCTTGACTGAGGGCCAGGTTTTAATCGGTTTGATGCCCTGTTAGTTCCAGATAACGCGAGGCAGGGCTGGACAGTGAACAAAATACCACGAGGCAGTCAGATGCCACAGAGCTGGCCAAGCCATGCTCCCCGCTGGCCCCTGGGCCAGCCCAGGCAGTCGGGTCAGCTGCCTTCCCTCCACAGTTGGTGATTCCCTGCAAGAAAACTATGGGCAGGCGGTGGGGCTGGGTTTTTGGCAACCTGGGCAACCTCACCTGCTAGGAGGGCCACTGCTTTGCCTTCCAGATGGTGCCAAACCCTCTTCAGATGGGCAGAGGAGCTCCTCCACGGTCATGACCTGGCCCTCCCAGCATGCTCAAGAGCAAAAAGTTGCTCTCAAGACCTCAAGGGACCAACTTGAATACCAATGCAAACCTGTCATTCATTAACCCCTTCTTGGGGAGTGTTACCTGCCTGGAGCCATTTGACTGGGACTGTGGCAGCGCCGCTCATTAGTTAGACGATGTTTAAGCTCAGAAACGTGCCTTGCAGAGCTCCCCTTGGCAGAGCCTCCGCTCCTGGGCAAACCACACTCAAACCAGGAGAAACCCGGCACTGTAATCCTGAGTTTCCCTCTCCTCAAGCACCGCAGGGGATTTCCACGTCAGCTGAGCATGTTCCCCACACTTTCCATAAGCCTTATCTAAAACACAGCTCAAGCTCAAACCAGGAGCTGAGCTGTCACCTTCTCTTCCTCTACAAAGTCTTCCTGCAGATACCACCCAACACAAAGTCAACAAAGATATGCTCCAGCCCAAGCATTTTTTCCAGCTAAGAGAGACATTTTCCCAGCCAAACTGGCTCCTCCACCAAAGCAGTTGGGTATTTTTAGCAATGGGGAGATTAAAAGAGGCTCCATGCATTTGCAAGCAAAAGGTTGCTGTAACACAACCCCATCTCTTCCTGCCCACTCACCTTCAGAACTTGGCTTTGGCGAGGCCCAAGGCAATGGAGTTGGTGGCATCTCAAGATACTTTCCCCACCCTACCTCAAATGCGTCCTTCCCCAAGGAGACAAACGACACGTGGCCGCTGGTTTGCCTTCTGGGCAAAGAGGTTGGTTCAAGTGGCACAGGTTGGTGTCACATTCCTCCAGCCTCACCCAGGCTTCTTGGAGATCATTCTTGAGGTCACTTAAGGCCTTACCTGATATTTATCTGAGTCAGCCCCTCCAGCCTGGGCAATGAAGAGCCCGGAGCCATCTTCCAGCTCCATCTCATCTGGGGAGCGCTCAAAGCGGATCCGCTCATGCTCCTCGCAGTCCAGGTAGAGGACAACTTCATCCTCCTCCACGCTGATGGCAAAGCGTGTCCACTGGTTGAGCAAGGTGGGCACAGTGAAGGTGGCCGCTGCGTATGAACTCGGTGAGCCCGGCTCTGTGTAGTAGAAGATGATCTGCTGCTTGCCCTCGTGAAGCTCTGAGAGCTTGACGCCCACGTAGATGATGCTCTGAGAGGAGTCCGTGATGGCAAAGAGCACACCGGCCCGGGGGGTGGTGGGCTGGATGTGGAACAGGAGGGAAAAGTCTCTGTAGAAAGGGCTTGGCAGGTGGTATCGGGCGACCTGGCCTGTGTTGGCGTTGGGGCCGAAGATATAGCCAGGGTTGTTGTCGGGGCCATCAATTTTGAGGATCTCCTCTGGTGGGGGGTCTCCGATCAGCTCTAGGAGGCTGACCTCGGCGCTCAGGCTGTCTGCAAGAGGAATGGAAAGGGGATGGTTACAACTGGCCCTGCAAGGATTACCACCCTCTACAAGGGGGGGACACCACAGACCGTGCCTCCTCCAAATGCTGCTCCCTCTGCTGCCCTTCCCAGGCCCTGGGATTTTCCTTCAGGCTGTGGGTTGGCCAAAGCAGCAATGCTCCCACTGCACCACTCAGATGTGACTCACAAAATGCCAGCCTATTCCGTGCTGCTGGCCCTCCAGCAGCAGCTGGGACTTCCCTGAGACAGGATAAAACCAAAGTGCTGCCCATGGTAGCACTGTGTCCAGTAGGGGATGCCACCAGAGCCCTGTGACACTCTGGGGTCACAGTGATCCCCTGTGTCATCCATGGACAGAGGGATGCTGCCAGAGCCCTAGGATGCTACACAACCATTGAGCTGCACAGAAGTGTGTGCATCTGTACCTTCTCCAGGGTCATGGTGACCCCCGACGTCATTCAGAGACAAGCTCACGGGGTCATCCCAGCTGGGAATAAATTAGAGCCATCCCCTTGCAACACCCTGGGAACGAGGCTCAAGCCGGCACGCCCCATCAGCTTCCCAGACGCTCTCATTTCCTAGCTCCTTTTTCTCCAAGCACTTGGGGAAGTTCTGCTGGGGACGGTCTCTCCTACCCAACACAGCTGAACATCTGGCTGGGGCGAGCCAGCCCTCTGCACGCCAGCTCCCGTCGTTTTGGCAGCAGGCACATCCTCATCGCCCACACACCGGGTGCTGGATTCCTCCTCTGCTATGTCAACTGCTCGGGCGGGTGCCAACTCGATGGGAGTGAGCACGTCGGGTGCTTTTTAACTCTGCCTTTCCCAGGAGTGAGGAAACCCAATCACCCCATCTTCAAAATGGCTGAGGGCTCCATGCCATCCACAGGAATGGGTGCTCAGACCCCATCCTAAGTCAGGAGCAGGAGCTCCTATTACCCTAACTCCATCGCTGGGGTTTCACACGAGCAATGGGGTGTGTTGAGCTAAGCTCTGATGACCGGTCCCATGACAGGGACCCAAGCAGCAAGGACATTAGAAATGCAGTGGCAACTGGAGGTGGGGGTAAGTTTTCTTTCTGCCAGACCCCAGGCCCACTGATCCCCTCCTGAGCCTCCAACTCCAAAACTGCTAAGTGCCCACCTTGCTGCCCCAAGACTGCAGTCCCTCCCAAGCTTGGCATCCTAAAATTGAGCACCTGTCTGAAAAGAAACCTCCCTCCAGTGTGCTCCAGCCTTCACCTCCTCACCCGCCTCACATCTGGATCAGGTGTCCCCATGGGGCATCTCCAGCCCACTGAGAGGGAAAGGGCTCAGTGTAGCCCCAGTGCCTCATTGACCTAAGGACCCTGGAACTTGGCATCTTTCTGCGCCCAGATTTGAGAAGCCCTACATCAAACATGATGGGGCAAGCAAGAGGGGCTCTCCTGGCCCAACAATGAGTCCCAGTCTGGCAACCACCCTTGAGACATCCCATGCTGAGGTTCACTCCCGGCCCCAGCCACCCTGCAGCAAACCAACTGCAAAGGCCAGGATGCAGGAATGGAGCTAATCTTGGGCTGGAGGAAACCAATTCACAACAGCTTTACAGGAAGAGGAAACCAGAACTTCCTCCTGGGGATCTGCATGGGCATAAGAGCCAGAACTGCAATTTCTGCAGCCAGACAAAGCCATAAGCTGCCCCTGGGCTTGGGATGCCGGGGCACAGCCTGAAAGGGACTTTTGTTAGCAATGCAGTTTTCAACCACGCTCCCCTTGGTGCTTCAGCCGGCTCTGAGGTTTGCCTTTCTCTCCAAACATGCCACTTGCCCTTGAGCCAAGTTGAGCAATGAAAGCTGGGTGCTGGTGCTTCCAAAAGCAAAAGGGTGCACGTTGTTTCCCTGCACAACATGCAAAACAAGCAGTGGCCAAGGCTGCGAGGCTGGATGGGACCTGAGGAGTTGAGGCAATAAGGGGAGATCTCTTCCAATGGCTGCTTCCCTGCTAAAGCCAAGTGACCCTTCTCAACCCCAAACCTTTCAGGTCATGCCTGCTTTTTCCAAAGGGCACCTGTAGCCCAAATATCACACTCTTTCCTTCCTGTGGCAAACTAGCAGCAAACCACAGAGCACAGAGAGCCAGAGACAGCTGACGTCGCAGCGGTTTTGTGATGGATGCTGGCAGGGCTGGCTGCAGGGCTACCTCTGGCAATAGCAACCCAGGCATTTGCCATGGGAAGGGCCTCAGGGATGCCCTTCTGCCATGGCTGGCCCAAGACAGGGCTGGCAGTGTGGCCTTGTGCACCCCATCCCAGCAGGGATAAGTGGGATCCCGCCATACGAGGGCACTGCAGCTCTCATGCCCCTCCCTGCCCATGCCTGATGCTGCCCATCCTCTGAGTATTCCCATGATCGCCCCACATCCCCCGGGGTCAGTCAGCAAACAGAGCCGCTTTGACGCCGAGTGGAACCCCATGTCTGACCCTTGTCTGCCTAACTAGCCTCTCTGAAGGCAGCCTGGGGCCATCACCCGAGGCCAAGGGGCTGGCAGGAACACAGCCTCATTCAGAGGGCTCAGTGGGCTCCCGCTTTCATCCCAAACTGTGCTCATGCTCTTACACCATGGCGTGCTTTGCTCCGAGTGGGTTTTTCCCCCCCCCCCGGCTCCCTTCCTTTCACCCCCCTGCCCAAGAGGCATGTCTGGTCCCCAGCTGACTTACACAAGGGTCACAATCACCTCATAGGGAAGCTGGAGGCAAAGTAACCTCTCCTGCCTGCTGAGGTGGGGATCAAACACCAGCCGTTGGGTAAATCATTAACCCCAAAGCAAATGGCCGCTCTGGGAGAGGGGAGTGTGTGGGCACAGCCGCGGGTCACCTTGAAGCCTCCTCATTGCCGTGGCCTCAGATTCTGCTGTGGTTGGATCCCAGTCCTCCCCCTGTCCCTGCGGAGATCTACTCTGCTCCTGGGACAGACGCCCTAGTGCCTTTCCCTATGCTCTGTGGTACCAGCAAACCAGCCCCAGGTGCTAGAACGGGGTGTTTGGGGAGCATCTGTTGTCCCAGCTGCTGGAATACATTGTCTGTTAACCTGGCTGCTGCCTTTCACCCGGGCTGAACCAGCCCAGGAAGGGATGATGATGCTCAGCCTTGCAGGGGGAACTAAAACCCTGAGTGGTCCCTGTTTGAAGAAGCCGAGGCTAGATGGGAAGCGATATTGGGCTCAGCAGCATACCACAAGGACAAGACAGAAGCACCTCTAGGGGCCTAAAAGCCTGGGGGAGTTTGGGGAAGGGAGACATACACACACATGGACATCATCCAGCCACATTACCTGCAGAAGCATTAATAAAGACACAAGAATACCCTTCGTCCTCCTTGGGAAGAGCATCACAAGGCAGAGGCAAGGACCCACCAGCCAAGTGCAACCAACACAGGTCTCTGACGGCCTCACAGAAGCCCTGGCACGGCGGGGGGGTTACAGGGACTGAGGGGCTACACCCAGGGAGCAGGAGCAAGCAGAGAAACCACTCCACGTAGTGATGGCACCGCGACTCAAGCAGCCCCTCCCACTCATGCAAAGTTGCCCGAATTTCCACCTCGCTGACGTGGCCGAGGTAATTTGGTAATCTGAAATGGTCGGTGCCCAGCACGCTGCAGAAGGGCAGGTGGGTCGGGACAGGCAGGCAACGGCCGGCCGACGGCATCAGTCCGGGGAAGAAGGATGAGAGCCCCATGCCGGTACTGCTGTAGAGTCGCGTAGCGGCAGCTAGTAAATCAAACTCCAGAGGCCCGGAGTTATCAACAAGAGGAGGATCTGCACCATTAGCCACCCTCCTGTTAGGCAAAGGAGGGCTCTGGCTCCTGTTGGTGCCGGCCAGTGCCAGCACCTGACGGCCAGTGGTGTGCCGCAGGTTTGGTGGGGCGGGCGATGCTCCAGGGTGCTGTCGGGGCGGTTGTGCCGTGGGGTCCCTGGGCAGCATCGCCTGCTCACGAGTACTGTCACCTGGTGAGAAAGGAAAAAGGGCACTACCTGGCCGGGGACCTGCTGATCTCTGCAAAGACACCTGTGTTCCCATTGCTGTGGGGGTCCCTGTTCCCAGGAGCTGTGGGTCCTCGGTCATCCCTGTCCCCAGGAGCTGTGGATTCTTGGTGGTCACTGTCCTCAGGAGTTGTGAGTCCTCAGTGGTCCCCATCCCTGGGAGCTGCAGGTCCTCGGTGGTCCCCATCCCCAGGAGCTGCGGGTCCTCGATGGTCACTGTCCCCAGGAGTTGTGGATACTTGGTGGTTCCTGTTCCAGGAAGCTGGAGGTCCTCTGTGGTTGCCATCCTCAGAAGCTGCAAGTCTTTGGTGGTTCCTGTCCCTGGGAGCTGCAGGTCCTCAGTGGAGCTGCTGGCCGCATCCTGGCCAGGGGCAGGTGACGTGCTGTGGGGAGGAGCAATGCTTGGCCATACTGTGCTCCCCACTGGCCCTGTGGCATTTCCATCCGGCTGCTCTGCGGTTTTGGCTGTGGTGTCCTCACCCACAGGTGTTGCTGTGCCAGGATCTGGCTCCTGGTGCTGTGGGGTGGTGACATCCTCCACTGCTTGGCCAGGCCATGTGCCCGGGGATGCACTGGGAGTAGGAGCAGCCACAGAGGCAAGTGACTCCTGTGCCACGGTTTCCTCGCCGGGTGCTGATGGTCTCCCCATGGGGCTTCCTGTGGGGCTTTCCGTGGTCTTCGTGCTGCCCCAAACCCCAGCCAGGAGCTGTGTTTCAGAGAAGGAGAAGCAGCAAGCCAGGAGGAGCAGAAACCCCAAGCGAGGTGGGGCCATCAGGAAGGGAAAACAAGTCCCGTTGCTTCGGAGAGTGAAATGGAGAAGCCAGAGGAAGGAAAAAGAGGGAAGAGGCAGGAATTTTGCTCCAGTCAGGCTCCCGGAGCACTCACATTGCTTTCTCCTTCCTGGCTGCAGCACACGACCCTTCTAACCAGAGCAGAGCAGTGGGAGGAGTGGCCGCATCACTGGTCTTGCCAAACCCTCCTCTCCTGAGCGCCAGCCTCTTTCGCACCCGGCATGGCCCCCCGGGGACGGGCCACCCGGCCGGGAACCCACCTGAGCTCCCCAAAACCTCCAGGAGCTGAGCCAGCACCCAGATGCACTCTGTTCCCTGCCCCAGCTGCTTCTGCTGCTGCTGCTGCTGCCAGCTTTTTAACTCTTTCCTGACCAAAATAACATCACAAATCCTCTCACCCTGCTCAGTGGTTCTGCTTAAATCACCGGTGTGGAGAGACATAGGTGGAGGATCACACACGGACATGGTCCCCACAGATGCCCAGCTTCAATTAGACACACAAGTCCCCTTGCTCCTGGTGTTGGGGAAAGGTTATAACCTCAGAGCAAAATAAAATGAGGAGGGAAAAAAACCCAACAGAATACATTTGCAAGATTTCCACTGTCCGGAAACACAAAAAGTCCCCAAAGTCAACTGTTTTAAGCTGCTTTTCCAGCTTAGTTACAGGGCCAGGACCCCACAGGACGGCAAAGGGACTGTTGGCAATGTCCCTGCTGCGAGCAACACACACCAGCAATGCCTCACAGTCAGGTCTGAGCAACTGCAGCCCGGAGAGCTTAAGTACTCCTGAAGCCTGGGGTGAAAATCCCTCCCAACCAGCACTGGCAATCTCCCATGTCCCCCAAAATGCAATCGCACTTTGCCTCAGACTAAAAAAGTCTCCTCAAATCTAACTGTTTTCCCACATGTGCACTGCCTTGCTCTGGTGATGGTGACCCTGTGACCAGGGACCACCGAGTCCCCGGGCCACTGCAGGGATGGAGAGCAGCTGTGGGCCTCGTGGCCATGCTGACACCAAGGGAGGCACCTTTGGGGCTCAGAAACCATTACCAAGCACAGAAACTATCACACAAGGAGACAACTTCAGCCCATGTGGTGCTGTGAAATCCAGTCACACAGCAAGGGATCACAGGATCATAGAATTGCTTGGTTGGAAAAGACCTTTAAGATCAAGTACAACCACTGACCTAATCCCTCCTGCCAAGCCCACCACTAAACCATGTCCCTTTACCTCAGCTACAAGGCTTTGCAATATCTCCAGGGATGGGGGCTCCACCTCCTCACTGGGCAGCCTTTGCCAGTGTCTAACAACCCTCCCAGTGAAAAGGTTCTTCCTAATCTCCAATCTAAACCTCCCCTGGTGCAACTTCAGGCTGTTTCCTCTTGTCCTATCACTCAATACTTGGGAGGAGTGACCAACTCCCACCTTCTTACAACCTCCTGTCAGGGAGTTGCAGAGAGTGATCATGTCTCCCCTCAGCCTCCTCTTCTCCAGACTAAACATCTCCAGGTCCCTCAGCTGCTCCTCATCAGACTTGTGCTCCAGACCCTTCTCCAGCTTTGTTACCAGTCATTGACACTCTGGTTTAAATGTCTTCAGGAAAACCACCGAAACGAATGCTCAGATGTCTGTTTTGCCTTATGCAACATTTCCCACACTACTTTTTAAGTGAAATGGATGATTTTTCCCCTTCAAGTGGCAGCTGGCACGGCAGGGATGCTGCTGCTAATAGGCTTGCCCCATGACTGATGCTGTTAGGGGCACATGTTTTGTGTGGAAAAGCTCACAGCTTAATTGAAGTCAGAGGCGTTTTCATCCATATGTCAGTTTCCAGGCGGCCCCCCTGGAAATCGTGCTCCCATCTACCTGGTGAAGGGAGCCAGGCTGCCAATGCACCCTGGCATGTTTGGACAGGGCCCGCTGCGCCCAGCTCTGTGCCCTGGGGCTAAGGTGCTGAGGGACGTGCTTTAGTGATGGTCTTGGCAGTGTGAGGTCAGTTGTTGGACTCGATGATCCTAAACATCTCTTCCAAGCAAACAATTCTACGTTTGTACAATTCTATGACAGCCTGAGAGGGGACACAATCCAAGTTCCCTAGAGACACGCAGCATTCCCAGGGCAGCCCCACAAGTTCCAAGGAGCTGCCTGGTCTCAGCCAGGAGGGCTTCAGTGGTAGCACAGTGCTGGGATGACCCAAGCATGTGCTGACACAGTACCCAGCCAGAAAAAAAATCCCTTTTTTTTCCCCTTCTGCTGGGATTAGGCAGCTCATGATGGCACTGCAGCTATCCTACACGCAGGCCACCACCAACCCTCATTAGGTCGATGATCTCCGTTTCACTGCACACCTCCACGCCGGCGGCTCTCGGGGAAGGAGCCAGGCACGAGGCTCCCCACAAGCTACAGCATCGGCGGCCCCTGCCTGCACTGTTGACCATCTCCTAAAATAAAGGCTGCGAGAGTGGTGTGCTGGCAGAGATGGCACAGGAGCATCCTGGTCCAGTGTGCCCAGCTCTGCCACTGGACAGGGACAGAAGGTGAATAATTTTGGAGAAGGATTTTCTCAGAGAGAAGTCAGGGCTGGCCAGGAGCAGCTGGTGGCTATTGCCATAGCCAGCACACCTGGCCACAAATGTCCCAGCCTTGCAGTGCACACTGCAGCCCTGACCCACAGCAGGGCTCCTCACAGCATTTGGGAGGGGACAGGAACCCTGCCCCAGCACAGCTCAGCAAACCACCCCATCCACAGCCAAGGCCAGACCCCGCAGCAAGGGCTGGGCAGGCAGAGATGGATGGACAGTCAGACCTACAGACAGTGGGATGGATAGGCAGCCAGATGGATGGACAGCAGAGGGAGCCTCAGGCTATCCAGATCAGAGAAACATCCTTGGGAGCATCCCTGGGAGCCTGGTTTCCCTGCACCTTATCAGGGGTGAGGACCTGCCCCAGTGACACTGAGGGGACTCCTCTGATCCCAGCCCTGAGCCCAGAGGTCATGCAGGTCTGGGAAGGGACTGCTGGGGGTCTCTGCAGGCTACAGCCAGACAGGGCTGACAAGAAGCTGCCACTTCCTTCCTCCCCCTCCTCCCTCCTCATGAGAAGATCTTTGTAAAGTAGTGGGTGATGTCCCAGATGAGAAGCTTTGAGCCCCAAAAGATGAAGTGCAGCTGCAGAAAGGACTTCAACGGTGACAGCAGGTCCTGCTGCCATGAGATTGAGCCACAGAGGGGAAGATTCTCCCAGGGGACCTTCTGCTCAGCCACGTGCCCCTGGAGCTGGGGAGGGAAGACCTGATGCCATCCTCACAGCATGGAGCCTGGGGAGCCTCCCTTAGCAGCTGGGGGCTTTAACCAATGTGAAATGGCCCCTGGGGCCAGCAGGAAGGACAGCTGGGAACAGCCCTGGGATGCAAACACTTTGCAGCCCCACAGTCTTTCCAGAGCCCGCTGGCACTGCAGCAGATTGCCCAAAGCTTGTCAGGTTCCAGGAAGGAAGGAAGGAAGGAAATCTTGACACTGGCACAGACAAAATGCTGGAGGTGGGAGTGCCCATACACCAAGCAGGAAAATTCAGCAGCAGATGGTATCTATAAATCCTACTGATGTCTGGGATTTTAATCCGTTCCTCATCTAAAAGCCCAAACAACAGTTACAAGGCTCTTGGTGAGGCACACGTCGAGGATATTGCCACATACTGAGGCACTGACCTCCCATGTGGAGGTGGTCCCCATGGAGAGGCAGTGGGACCCACCCCATGGACAGTGCTCAGCCAGGGAGAAGGTAAGGGCTAGGGGATGAGGATGCCTGTGGGCCAAGGCAGCGGAAGCGACTGGCACACTCATGACCATCCCATAACGATGCAGGTGCCTGTTTGCTGGGTCCTGCCTCCATGCCTCTGGGCCAGCGCTTTCCTTCGGCCTCCACTGCACAACACCGCCGAGCCCCCACGACCGCAGCGTTCCTAAACATTTACTCATGGAGAGCTGGGGACATCTTCCCAGCAAATTCCTTGATAAGATAAACTGTGAAAATGTCACGACTGCCTCAGAGAGCCATCAAATAACCCCCGGGGGGGGCAGAAGGGCAGCCATGGCCAGACTCCTGCTGTTACCTGCATCCTTCTCCCACTCCCAGACTGAGCAGAGACAGAGGCACTCACATCCTCTGCTCATCTAAGGAATACTTTTGTCAGCCCTCGTGGGAAATTACATGGGCAGGGGCAGCGGGTAGGACAAGCAAAGAGCAAAGCAAACAGCCTTCCTTCCAAGTGTGGCTAAAAATACCAGTGGAGGTCGAGCTCTGGCGGGCCAAGAGGCAGGTCTCACTGAGGCATCTCGAGTTTGCCTGGTAACTCAGCCTCTGGCAAGGACTGGGAGTCTGGAGCTAGTGAGGGCACAGCTGAGGGAAGCTGGCACTTTTCCCCATACACATGGGCAGAAGGACAGGGCAGCACAGAACTGAAGTCAGGGAGTGACTCTGGCCACCCCACAAGGTGCCCTGGACACCCTGGGAGATGGATGTTGGAGGGGAGCCATCAACCTCTGGGCATAGCTGAAGCCAAGGGAAGTGTTTCAAAGTGCAAAGCCCTCATCCTCAACACCAGCCGCCCCCTGCCTCAGCAGGGGCCATCGGCTCTGCTTCCCATCACTCCCTCAGGGGCGGATCAACAGCCTGGAGATAAGGGAAGAGGAGGCAAGGGAAGGAATGTGACCCCCTCACTCACTCTCCACCACGTTAATAAATCACCTTGCAGACTAATTGCTCCTTGGAGTGGGAAGACTCACCCCTCCTCTCACCCCCTGCCAACATCCCGGCTCAGCCTGGGAGCCACACTCCTGGGAAGCCCTGAATTTCAATCGCATTCCTGACATTCCTGCCCCACACACAGCCGAGGGGGCACCAGCAATGCCTGTGACCACCACCCCCACCACCCCAGCAGGCACGGGGCTGTCCTGGCAGGAGAGTTGGCTTCCATCCCTGCAAATCTAGAAATACAAATACAGGGAGACCAATGCCCTAGCATCCCAGCTGGCAGATGGGTGTTGTGCCACGGGATGAGGGTAGATCAGGGCTGGGATGGGGGGGTTAGGAGCCAGCTCAGTGCTGTTGGAACCTGCTCATCTGCACAACAGCAAGCGGAGAAGGGGGAAGATCACCTACCCAGGCAGGGCGCACTTTCATTTCAAATGAAATATTCCAACGTCACAAAGCAGAGAAGCCAACAAAGCCCAAAACATCAGGATGTGACTCCCAGACCACATTCACTGTCACAGGGGCTGAGTACGAAGAGGAGCTAGGAGAGGGCCTGTGAGCACCCTGCCCACCTCTCAACCATACTTGAAGGTTGCACTGTGCCAGGATGTTAAGCTGTGGCTGTCAGGAAACACTGCCAAAGGTACCCCTGCCTCAGCTTTTAAGGCTGCATGAAGAAAGCTGGGATTTGCCCATTCCCACCTGGTTTTCAGGACTTTGGAGCAGAGGAAAATACCAGCAAAGCTAAAAAAACCCCCTAATTTTACCATACAGAATGCAGAAATGCTGCCAAACATAGTACCTGGAGCTATGATAGGGTGCCACAGCACCCATCCCACAGTACAGCATCCATCCCATGGTATAGTACCCATCCCAGAGTATATCCCATGGCACAGCATCTGTCCTGCAGTACAGCATCCATTCTGTGGCACAGCACTCATCTCAGAGTACAGCATCCATCCTGAGGGACAGCACTCATCTTGTGGCACAGCATTCATGCCACAGTACAGCACCCATCACGTGGCACAGCACCCATCCCACAGTACAGCACTCCTCCTGTGGCACAGCACCCATTCCACACTACAGCACCTGACCTGTTGTACATCACCCACCTTACAGCACAGCACTCATCCCACATCTGCTGTGAGCCAGGGATGTCGGGTGCTTGCTGGGCCGTGCTGCTGCAGGTGGCAGCTGCCACAGCCTGTGGCTGCTTTATGGAGCCTCTTGGCAGCATCGAGGCCTGGGAAACCACCTGGCAGTCCCTTAACCTCATCCTCAGTGGCTGCACTCAAAGCAAAGTGCAAGCTCCTGTGGCTGCTGCAAGGCCAGGAGGTGAGAAATGTTGTTTGGCCAGGGATTGGAAAGAAAAAGAGGGGGTTTGGATTTTGGACTTCAGCTGCAATCTCCCGCTCATCCAACCAGCCTCACTCTTGTCAGCATTGCTCCCCCACAGTGCAGGGGACTTTGTTTAGCTTGGAGTCTCTCGAAGCCCCCAGCTGCGTTCGTAATAAGATTCCTTGTCTGCCCCGTGGTCCTTCCAACCTCCCTGAACTTCTCAGACAATAGTTTGCCTGTGCTGCTGACTTTGGGATTCTCTCCCTGCTCTTTCCAAAGTTTCCTCCGCACCAGGCAGCTGAGCTTGGCTGTCCTGCCATCCCATTGCATCCCACTGCATCCCATCCCATTGCACCCCATACCATCCTGGGTTGCCCACTGGCCTCACACCAGACCTCACCCTAGCTTTTGGTGCCCTGTGGTGCAGACACAAGGGAGTGAGATGCCCAGCAGTCCCACTGTGGGTGGATGCTGGGCTCAGAGCTCTTTAATGCCTCTGTTAGCAGCCTAATGAGAGGCCACTCCAACAGGCAAAGTGTCGTCCAGCCCCTGAACCTATGCAGCTGCACATATCCCAGCGCTGAAGGAAAAACAACTCATCTGAATGCCTTGAAATGAAGTTGAACGATGACAACCTGACATTAGCCAAGGCTGAAACCCCTACTCCCTTCCAGGGTAACAGTCCGTGTCTCCACAGGCGCAGCAAATATTTAAGCAGCAAAATGCAGATCTTTTGAGAAAGTGTGAGCACCACTGCAGACAGATATTAAAGGGATCAAGCAGGCTGGTGTATGTGGCTAAGCTGGTTTTGGTTTTAGAGCACAATATGACATTGATAAGTAGCTTCAGTGCACTGGAGTTTATCATCTATAATGTGATGGATGCCAAGAACAGGGGTAGGTGTAAATTAGGTTCCTGCTGGCATGCAGACAGGGAATCAGGGGCAGATGTTCCCACTCCTGAGCCCGGGTACGATGCTACGGCCAGGCACCGTCCTTGCCACCGGCATCCCACAGCAAAGCCAGCCAGCCAGACTGTAGCTACACCACCACTGACGAGGATGGCCATGGCCCTGTTTTCCGGGACAAGAAGGGTTAAAAAGAAAACCCAACCCAAACCACACAAAAAACCCAGCAGGCATGCCTGAAGAGGGGGATTAGAAAGAATAGGGCCATTTCTCAGCAAAGACTATGGCAACCTAAATAGAAAAGTAACATTAAGCTGAAGAAGGGGGCTCTTTCCCTTTGCTCCTGCCCCACAATGCCACTATTGTTTTGCTGACAACTGGTAATTATCCCAAGCTGCATACACTGGTATTCCCACCCTTTCACCAGGAGGGATTTTGCTGCCGCCGACCCTCTGACACCAGCAAAAATTCACATACCACAGGGTTCAAAGAGGGGGCGGGCTGGAAAGGCTGGGCCAACGTCAGTCTGGGACCTCCTTTAGTCATGCCGAAAAACTGATGCTATGTGGGATGGTTTGGCTCCCAATGGCTACGTTTGAGGTTCAAGGTGCCCCAAATCACAGCAGAGGTGGTCCTTCCCCCATCCTGAGTGAGCAGCACCTGTCCTTGCCCCAGATGAAAAGCACATTCCCCTCCCAAATATCTTTCCCAACCTGGCAGCAGAGAGGAAGATGCAAGAAAATAACTAATCCCCGGGAGGCACATGGGTTTCCTTCACTCCCAAAAAGCTGAGGCATCCTCAGGGACACCGGCATGGGCCTCTGCAGCAACTGCTGCCCCACTGCAAGGGGGTTTTGATGGGGTCGAGTTGAACCCGTTGAACCCATCACTTCGCACTCATGGGGTGGGGGGGAGTCACTGTCCCAACTGCCTCCAGCACAACAGCCCAGCCCAGGCACTGCACCGGCTCAGATAAGGTGATAAAAAACACTGGAAACTGCCTGAAGATGGGTTAAAACACTCCCATAGGAAAAAGGTAGACTTTTTTTTTTTTTTTCAGGCTGGTGCATGAGCCAGAAAGACCAGAAAAAGGCAAAAAGTCGTTTTTTTCTTTGCCACTGGCTGCAGGCAGCACAGCCAAGGACAGAGGGAGGCAGAGAGGACACACAGCCACCAAAGGACCCAGCTACAAACACCACACACAGCTGCTTTGGGACTGTTTTGCATTTCTTATTGGCTTTGGGGTTTTTTTCCCCTCTGCATTTTAATTACATGATCAGAAAAGTTTCTTCCTAATGGGAAAGCTGGAAACCAGTTTTTCCTGCAGCAAGGCCAATTCCACAAATGCTAGCACTGACCTGTAAAGATAAAAAATGCCCCATAAATCAGCAGAGCAACATCCTTCCTTCCTCGCAGCGTCACCCGGCCTGTTTCGCTGGGGCGGGTTTTTATTTGTTGTTGCTTTAAGCACCCAAGAGAAAAGAAACCGTTCCTAAAACCCCACTTAACCCATCCCAGCTGCAGAAAATAACCCACGTAGGCAGAAGGAGCTGTGCTCCGGGACTACGGGCAAGCTCCAGCCCGTCCCTTCAGCGCCGACCCCCCTTTCTCCCAGCTCTGGAGCCTCGCCAGCCCCTCGACTAATCAGACGTGTGGCCACTTGCAGGGAGGGAAGCTGCAGCCGGAGAGCGGAGGCTCTGGCTGCTCTGGGGTGAGCCCCGTCGCTGGGCCAGCACCCCACTTTGAAGCCTGGGGGTGTCCTAAGGCTGGGGGGATGTGCGGCCAACCCTGGCTCACACTGCTGCCTTGGCCAGCTTGGTGGTGGCATGGCGGCAGGGCAAAAATTAAACACAGAGTTGGTCTTTCACTCACTTTTGGATATGGGAAGTTGCTTTTCACCCCACTTTGAGTGGGTATCAGAGCACAATGAGATGGGAAGAACAGCACAGCTTGTGGGGAAAATGCTCACTGGCCCCTCAGCAAGGAAGAGAGGGCAGGAGAAAGCCTGGAAGAGACTGCAGGGAAGGCAGAGGAAGGATTTAAAAGATTAAAATGGAACAATGTTATCAGTGGGCAGCTGCCCCATGCACAAGCAGGGGACTTGGACTGTGGGTTCTGCACAGCACTCAGCAACACCCTGGGGTACCCTGCTGGCTACCATCCATCAGGCGTTTGGGTGACAAATGCTGCAACCAGCTGCACCCCTGGAGCCAGGCACGGGCAGTGGAGCATGGCCAGCAGCATTCGGAAGCAAAGCGAGGTCATTGACAGGCTGAACAGCAACAGCGTGATAAAAAGATTAGACAACAAAATGAAAGAAAATGGGAAACAATTTTACTTCCTACCCCAGCAAATGGGTTTGACTGGTGTTAACCAGCACAAACCAGCAGCACCCTGGGGCTGGGGAGGCTGGTGGCCTGACAGTAACCCCAGTATTGCAACTGTTTGCCCAGCTGTAGCCCTGGGGACACAATGGGGGAGCCATCCCTGAGCGCTGGGGTGCGGGCAATGGGCTGTGAGACTTGTTTCCACCGTGAGATTTATCACACCATCAGCTGTTCCGAGGTCCAGCCCTGGCTGTCCAGCACCCTCCTGGGCGCTCCCCAAACCTTGGTGTCAGTGCTGAGGAAGAGATGCTTCGCCACCGACTCACCCAGCCCTGGAGGATGCGGCCCAGCAGAAACATCCTCAAGCCTGCTTTATCACCCATCTCCCAAATTTTCCATCCCCAAAGCCAAGCGTCAGGAGCTGCCAGCGGGGGCTGGGGCAGAAAGCAGGGCCGGAGCTGCCCCTGGAGCCCAGCCCCACTCTCCCCACGCCTGGCCATGCAGAGCAGCACGCATGTGGACCACTGGCCAGGACAGAGCAGGCCCGGCCAGCACTCGCCTGACACCGCTGCACTAATCCTGTTGCCAGGACACCTGCGGGCGGCGAAACCCAACCCTTGGCGGATTAATGTCTAGACTGGCTGACCTTCCCCGCCGCGTGCAGGGCGGATCTGGGGAGGAAAATCAAGCACTGCTGGCTGAAAGTAAGGGGGTTTGTAGCGTTTTGGGTGGTTTTTGGGGGGTAGATGGGAGCCAAGGAGGGTGGGATACCGCAGTCGCCAAAAGAGCCATTTCACTACCTGCTGCCAGAGAGGGATGAGCAGGAGACTGACCCGGGTCTCACACCCTGCTGCCAAGCCCGGGCTTTGCCCAGCAACACAGCCGACAAAAGAGTCTTTCATGAGAGGGGACATGTCAACTCCACAATTAGCAGGGGAGAAGAAAAAAGAGCCAAAAGAAGATTATTACCTCCAGCAGTTGCCTCTGGGGCCCCTCTCAGAGTGTTTTGTTAACTCTTTCGGTTGCATCCAAGGAGAAGAAGGTAGGGACAGAGCCACCAATGTCAGCCAGTGGCCAGCTGGACCACCCCAGCCTCATGGGATGCCTTGGGCACCAGTGGGGCAGCCTGGCAGCGAGAGATGGCTCTGCCCGTGAGCTTCAACATCGGATCAGACCCCATAGGACATGGGACCACTGCCCTCCCGGCTGGGAGGAGACCCCACCACAGCTCCCACCATCATCCACTCAGCCCTGAGGAGTCCCTGTGAGACCAAATCCTGAATCCAGTGAGTGGACCCCCACTCAAGTTGTTGAGCGGCTACAGGGAATGTCACACACCTCAGGGGATGCCACAGGCTGCAGGGGAATGCCACACACCACAGGGGATGTCATGTGTCTCGGGGGATGCCACACACCTCAGGGGATGCCACAGGTTGCAGGGGATACCATGTGCTGCAGGGGATGCCACGCACCTCAGTGGGTGCCACACACCTCAGGGGATGCCACGTGCCTCAGGGGATGCCACACACCACAAGGGATGCCACACACCACAAGGGATGCCACACACTTGAGAGGATGCCATGCACCTCAGGGGATGCCACACATCTCAGGAGATGCCACACACCACGGGTGATGCCATGCATCTCGAGGATGCCACACACTTCAGGGAATGCCACACATCACAGTTGATGCCACACACCACGGGATGCCACACACCATAGGTGATGCCATGCATCTCGGGGGATGCCACACACTTCAGGGGATGCCACGCACTTGAAGGGATACCACACACCTCAGGAGATGCCACACATCACAGGTGATGCCATGCATCTTGGGGGATGCCACACACTTATGGGCATGCCGTGCGCCAGAGGGGATGCCAAGCAATGAACCTCTTTCACCTCCTACCATGCTGGGTAATGCAACACAGAGCCTAGCCCAGTCCACTGGGTACAACATGTTGAGGAGGGATGAAGAGACTTCTCCCTATCCTCTACCTTCATAGCCTGATGTCTCCATCTCTTCTCCGAAAAGATGCAATAGCTTGTTTAAAATAAAAAGCCGCATTTTTTTATCAGATGGTGCCCTGATCACCTAATGGGAAGAGGTTAGAAGCCTCCCTCTAGACATCTTTTCTCTTCCTGATGCCAAAATCTAAACCCCACAGCTTTCCCTTTTGCCATCCACCCCAAGGAGACCCAGGACAGATTGCCTGACTGAGAGTGGCTTGCCCCAAGGCTGCCAACTGCCCCTGTCCCAAGGGCAATGCCTGGTTCAAGTTATACCTGCTAATTCCTTGACCTGGCATTCAGCCCTCCAGGGCCTCTAAGGGGCAGGCAAGAGGCCAGCCCAGGCACAGACACAGGATAGGCTGTCCCCACAGACCTGCCAGGAGAGGCCCTGTGACCAATGCTCCCAGGCTTCCAGGTGAAGTGGGGCCATGGCACTTACTATCCAGAAGCCAGCCCTAGATTCCCCATGCCCCAGGGCTACCCTTGGGGGGCCAGACTGCTGGGCAGATATTTAAGAGCAAGTCTCAGGCACAGAGGCTCTGGAAGCACCTGCAGAAATACCAACTGCTTAAGCAAGTCGCACATCTGATTAATCAAGTCCTCCCTGGCTACCCTGAGAGGTGGTAGAGTTCCCATCCCTGTTGATATTGAAAAGCTGTGTAAGCTGAGGTGCTGAGGGATGTGGTTTAGTGATGGGCTTGGCAGAGTGAGGTTAGTCATTGGGCTTGATGGTCTTAAAGGTCTTTTACAACCAAAATGATTCTATGATTTTACAATTCAATGATTAAAAGCCAAAAGTCACACATGTGCTGCTGCCACAATCCTCCTTCCATCCCCAGGGACCCTCTCCTCCTCCCCAGTATTCAAGGGAGTTCAGTACCAGCTGGAATTGTTGCAGACCTCTTTCATAGCACCTTGATGCCTCTGCTGGGCATCAGCTGTCAGCAAGACAGGGCCTATCTTCCTGAAGGTTAGCAGCACTGATGCCCCACACACGCTGGTACCCAGGGGCGGGGAGTGTAGCTGGAGGGCAAAAAAGCCTGTGAGAGCACCCAGAGATAGCAGAGATGGGGGGATGGGATAAGGTGGGACCTCGCTCCAGCCCCCCATCTGTGGCAGGAGGTGGTCTGGGAGGAGGGATGCCATGCTGTGCACTCGATGCTCTGGGCAGAGAAACCCCACTCATGACAGCAGAGTGTAATTTCCTTTACAAAACACAGAGCCTGGCGAACCACCCATTGCTGAATAGCAGAGTGTGAATTGCTGTTGTGAGGGAGGCAAATGGTTATTAATGATCAGCATGAGCTAACAAATGCTGGATGGAAGGCCTATGAGCCTGGCAGGTGGGCATTACAGGAATCCCAGAATTGAGAGGGTTGGGACCTCTGAGAGATCATCTTGTCAAACCCTTTGCTAAAGCAGGTTCCCTGCTCCAGCCTCGGAACCTGGCTGGGGAGATATTCGCACCAGCAAAGGGGAAAACCGAAGTGTTCCAGAGCTGTGTGTCACCCACAGCTCCCCTTGCTGCAGCACGGCCCCCTGCTCGAGGGGAGAGAGGGCAGCTACAGGCATCCCACCCCTGGGAGAGATATCCAGAGGAGTTGAGGTCCTTGGGGGTCACCCCAGGAGGCAGCGGGGAGATGGCTCCATGCTGGAGTTTGGCCAGGAGCCTCAGGAGGGACACACCCCAGATCAGGCTGTTGCCATGAGTGCTCACACTAGGGATGAACCCAGGGTCTCCATCCATATCCAGCAGGAGCTTGGGTTTACCCACGATGAGGGTCCTGGCCCCTCTGGAGACCATTTTGGGGCCAGAGGGGTAGGATCATGCTCAAAAGGAGAAAACGAGCACAATCTGGAACACAGGAAGTTCCACTGGAACATGAGGAGAAATTTCTTTGCTGTGAGGGTGAAGGAGGCTGCCCAGGGAGGGTGTGGAGTCTCCTTCTCTGGAAGTTTCCAAACCTGTCTGGATGCGTTCCTGTGCCCCCGATCATGGAGAACCTGCTTTAGCAGTGGGTTGGACTGGGTGATCTCTAGAGGTTCCTTCCAACCCCCACCATTCTATGTGATTCTCTGTGAAAAGATGCCTTTCCATCCTGGGGAGCCAGAGCAAGATAAGATGTTGCTTCACCTTCACTGTAACACTGATGGGTGCCTGGCTACTCTGGCTTGCATGCATCACCCCTCTCACCTGGACCACAGGTGCTTGGGAGAGTGGTCCACGTCAACCCCTCCTTAAGGACCCCCCTAAATCCTGCTTCGGGCAGGCACAGCAGGACTTGCAACACCCTGGAGGCACAGGGCCTACATCAGCACTAGGAGGGCAAGACGCTGCCCTTCAGCAATCCCTCACCTTCTTACAGCCCTCATCACCTCCCATTTAATAATTAACAGCCTATTGGGAACCAGAACAAAGGGGGGGTCCCTGACCACACACCGCTAGCTGCAGTGAGCCTGAAGCCTCATGCACCCATCAGACCTTGGCCTCAGGACCTGCTGCTCCCCAGAGACACAGGCCAGCATGGCGCTGCTGGGAAAGCAGACAAGACCCTGGCTACCGGCTACTGGCCACCAGCCCTGATGAGGGGGCAGCCCGCCAGCTTATCTGGGGTTATCAAAAAGGTGCTGTTTATCCAACAGTCAACAAGTCTGATGAGGGACCTGGGAGTGTGCAGGCTGGAGGAGACTGAGGGGAGATATGATCACTCTCTGCAACTCCCTATAAGGAGTTTGTGGTGAGGTGGGGGTCAGTCTCTTCTTGCAAGTAACAAGTGATGGGACAAGATGAAAGTTATACCAAGGGAGGTTTAGACTGGAGAGTAGGAAGAACTTTTTCACTGAGAGGGTTGTTAGACACAGGCACAGGCTGCCCAGGGAGGTGGTGGAGTGCCCATCCCTGGAGATACTGCAAAGCCATGTAGCTGAGGTGCTGAGGGACATGGGTTAGTGGTGGGCCTCAATGATCTTAAATGTCTTTTCCAACCGAAATGATTCCGTGAATCCAAGATCTCAGACTCAATTAAGCTACAAACTAACAAGGAGGGTGGAAGAAAACATAACTTGTTTGACTACAGCATTTATTAGAGGGGAGGCAGGTGGCTTTGTCATGAATGCTGAAATCAGAGACCTTCAAGGGCTGGCAGGCTGACAAAGATTTATGCCAATGGTGATGGCGAGAAGAGCACAGCAGGATGGTGATGGGTCAGCAAGGCACCAATTCTAGGTGCCTTAGCTGCTGTTCCCAGCCCAGGCTGCTCAAGCAGCCTCCCACAATCTGGGGACAGAGTCAGAGGAACAGCTAGATCTTCCAGTTCCCCAGGGAGGAGGAAGTCAGTAGATTGAGCTTGGGAATAAAACAAAAATACAATTAAATCCACTAATGACCAATTTCCATCTTAGCAAAGGGCTGGGAGGCAATGCCAAAAAAAGCAATAAAAATTCCACAAAAGCAACCTTTTCAACTGAAAAGCAGCAGACATGAGATGTTCCGGACCAGATGTTGCTCGCTGGGAAAGCCCCTGGTGCTGAGGACACTCCTGCCAAGCAGTGCTGACGGTCAGAGCTGGGAGCAGCGCATGGCCCCAGAGCCTGGGCCCCAGAGCAGCCCCTGCCTGCAGCACGGAGGGGGGTTCCTGCTCCCTTCCAGCCCCCGGCACTCACTGGCAGGCAAAAGCCACCCCACCTTTGGCTCACAGGAGCCGCTCCTTAATCCCCAAAGCATTTCCTAACTGTGCTCATGCCTCAAGGCCACTGAGGCTTTTTGGCCCACAGTCCGCTCTCACACATGCCATCAGGGAAGGAAATCAAGACGAATACCAGAAAACACACTGAATGTCGCTGAGACATGCAACTATATGGGCAGAGCTGCCAAACACATCTACAGGTTCCTAGAATCCCCCAATGGGGGGGTGAGGGGAGTGGGTTTGGAAGGGATATCCAGAGCTTGGATGTCCAGTCCAAGCCCCCGCTAAAGCAAGTTCCCCTTCATCAGAGTGCACAGGAACACATCCAGGTGGGTTCGGAAACCTCCAGAGAAGAAGACTGCGCATCCTCCTGGGGCAGCCCGTGCCAGGGCTCAGCTGAACAGCAAGGAAGTTTTCCCTCGTGTTCCAATGGAATATCCTGTGTTCCAGCTTGTGCCTGTTACCCCTTGTCCTGTCACTGGCCAACACAGAAAAAAGACTGGTCTTGATAGCCACACTTCAGACATTTAGAATATTGATAAGGTCTCCCCTCAGCCTCCTCTTCTTGAGGCTAAAACTTCCCTTGATCAGGAGGCTACATTCTTCATGTCCTGTAAGATGCCTTTGGCCTTCTTGGCCATGAGGGCACATTGTTGGCACTGCTGAGGTGACCCACCGGCTGTGCCACCCAGCTGCCACCACGGGCAGCCCTGCTCCTGGTGAATGGGAGGGGGTAGGGGACATCCAGCCCCAGCATTGTACCAGGACACTCAACAGCGTTCTCTTTCACAAAGACTTCTCACTCATTAATAGTGGAGCTGAGCTTTCCCAGCAGAGACAGCCTTATGAGTGCCTGAAAAGCTCTGCATCAACCCAAATCTGGATGATCGGCACTCAGAGTGCATCAGCCATGAGTTTACCAGCTCTGCTGGCTCCCTTGCACTGTCCCCTTCACTCTCTGCTCTTTGTTCCCACCCAGTGTGATCCATTTTCACCCTTCACCTGCTCCCAGGCCCACAGCTCCTGCTCTCACATTTCTCCTCATGGTTCCAAACACATGTGAAGGCCATGTTGACAGCTCCCATTAGCTGTATAAATGTCCAAGCCATTTCCTAACCCTGTTAGGCTCCTCGCTTCAATGACATCTTTGGCAACAAGCTAATTGAATCCTACATTAAAAGACAAAACCCACACACATGCTGCTACCATATAACTTTCTCCATTCACAAATCTAGGGACTTTCAGTACCAGCCAGCATCATTGTACGTTTCGCCTCCATCTCCTCCCACCCATCAGTGCCTCCTCTGAGCACCAGTTCCCAGTGGCACAGGGCATAACTTCCCAAAAGCAGCAGCAGTGCTGCCCCAAGCACACTGGTACCCATAGGATGGGGAAGAGGGCTGGGGGAGAGGAGAGGAGAGGAGAGGAGAGGAGAGGAGAGGAGAGGAGAGGAGAGGAGAGGAGAGGAGAGGAGAGGAGAGGAGAGGAGAGGAGAGGAGGGGAGAGGGAGAGGGAGAGGGAGAGGGAGAGGGAGAGGGAGAGGGAGGGGAGAGTCGGCAAGAGCACCCAGGGATGGCAGAGATAGGGCAATGGGATGAGGTGAGGCCCTGCTCCATCCCCTGTCCCTCATGACAGATGCTGCCTCTGGGCTGCCTGCGCAGGCAGAGATGCACAGGATGCTCCTGGAAAGGATCCATCTCAAATGTCATCAGATATGCTGGGAGATCATTAAAATGTTTTATTAATCCCATACCTCTGGACTGCTGATATACATCCGATACTTAATCCCAGCTGTCTCCTTCTGCACTTTGAACTCTCTGTTGACATGCCAGATTCTTTTCTGGGTAAACTGTCAGAGTTTGGAGGAAACGGAGTACACTCCCTGGGATTGCTGGAACTGCTATTACAGGGCTCAGAACATCACCCCCATCAGCCACCCCAGATCAGACCTGTGTGGGAGAGTGGCCCCTGCCAGCCCCCCTGAGCAGCTCGTGCCGCTCCCTCCCTCCTACAACACTTCCAGCTCCATATTCTGCATCCTCCCAGAGACCTCGCCCCTCTGTAAAGCTGCCCCGAGCTCAGAGCACTTCTCAAGGAGGGAAGCATTGGCTGGAATAGCATATGACGGTTGGAGGATGAAGGATCTTCTACCTCTGCTCTCCAGATGTGGGGCAAGTCCCCCTCCTTGAACTCACCTCTCTGGTATGTCTCCCCTGGCTGAACAGAGCTCTGCATGAGCCTTACTGAACCGGGGAGTTGCCTGGGCCCTACTGAACTGGTTAGGGTGGCTGCCTTTCTGTCACAGCCCCAGGAGATCAGGGATCCCCAGACAATAGGAGGGAATCCAGGTGAGAAACACGAGGACTCCAGTGTGGGAAGGATGCACTCCTGGGTCACACACTAGCACAGACCACAGGGGTTTCCCACGCTGCCAGGCAGTGGGAAACCCAGACCCCCACCACCTAGGCAGTGCTCAGAAGGAAGGAGGGGAGTATGCCCATGGCAGGGTAACCTCCATCAAAACCACAAGCCAGAGCAAGAGCAGGTAGAAAGCATGGTCAGCAGGTCAAGGGATGGGGTTCTCCCTTTTTACTCAGCTTTCATAAGATCTCCCACAGTAATGCCTCCAGCCCTGGGCTCCCAACATGAGGAGGACATGGAGCTGTTGGAACAAGTCCAGAGGAGGCCACAGAAATGGTAAGAAGGCTGCAGAACGTCTCCTGGGAATACAGGCTGAGAGAGCTGGGCTTGTTCAGCCTGGGGAAGACTTCACAACAGCCTTACAGTGAAAGAAAGAGAGAGAAAGACTTTGTACAAAGGCCTGTAGTGACAGAAAAGGAGCAATGGTTTTAAACAAAGATGGTAGGTTTAAATGGGACGGGAAAAAGAAATTTTCTTATGATGAGGGTGGTGAGGCCCTGGCTCAGGTTGCCCAGAGAGGCTGTGGCTGCTCCATCCCCAGCAGTGTTCAAGGGCAGGTTGGATGAGGCTTGGAGCAACCTGGTCTGGTGGAATTTATCCCTGCCCACGGTGAGGGGTGGAACAAGATGATCTTTAAGTCCCCTTCCAACCCAAACCATTCTGTGATTCTATGATAATGCCAGAGCAGGTAAGTTAGTCAGACTGCACGTGCAGGAAGGTGAGACCATGGGCTCACATAGAAGAGCAGGCTGCTCACGTGCCTGGGAGTTTCCCCCCTAGAGCTGCCGCCAGAAGTCATGGATGTGCTGGAAGATGCAGTAGCAGCACCGTGTAGGATGACCCGGGGTGAGAAGAGCCCTCCCTTGCCACCCTGAAGGTCCAAGGACAGCCCTCACTGCCAGCAGATACCCCCAGGGTGGGTGCCTAGCAGACTGGTTTGCAAACAGTGATGGCCATGTCATCTGTGCACCCAGGGTCTCAGCATCCCCTGCAGGCTCCGCACTCAGGAGAGGATTCAGCTTTCGATCAATCCTCACCATCACAGCTCACTCCCTGCTCCATATGGTCCTCCCTCCTTAAAAAGAAGAGGTGACATCTCTCCACTAGAGAAGACTCTCTCCCAGCAGCAGTTACCTGCTCTGGGTGAGTGGGGTAAGCTTTCTGATGACACCTGAAACAGGACTGCAAGATGTGCTTCTCTGTCTTCAAGTGCTCAGGTTTGCTATTTAACAGCATACTGACATAAACCCTGCAGGAAGAGGTTATTCCAGCTGCAGGGAATAGCAGCTTGGCTCCTTGCCCTCCTGGGCACACACATCAGCAGAGACGGAGCTCCAGGCACCCAGGGCCACACAGGGCTGGGACAGACCCAGGCTGCTCCCTGTCTCACATGCAAACCTAAAATCAAGGAAGAGCTCTGGGAGAAGGATGCTCCAGATGGACCGAGTCCATGGACAGAGATGCAAAACCATCAGGAAAATCAGGATTTGGGCCTGACAAGGTTGCTTGCATTAAGAGGAGTGAAGAAAACTCTTGCCTCAGAGGACAGCTGTTCTGCAGGATTACTTGGTCTCTTTTTAAACCAATTTTCTAGCCACAAAGTGTTATCCAAGAAGGGTCACTTCACCTCTGCTGCCTCCTGCTTGGGACAGCAGGAGGGATGGGATTCACCTGCCAGAGGATGAACCAGGAGCCCCAGGAGTACGCAGCCGTGCCACAGTGAGAGATCTGCAGGCTTGGCCCTTTCCAGGTGCTGGCGGCCCAGGGCTCTCCCTCCCCACCAGCTTTGCAAACAGAAGTCCAGCCAGCAGATAAGGAGATAAAGAGCCCGCGGAGTCTCTCGAGCACAGCATCCTCTCCAGTTGCTTCAGCCCATCCCAGCAGCCAAAAAATGCTGTTGGGGCTGAGAGGTGCCAGCCCTTCCCGAGCTGAAGGCATGCTGGTTAGTGCTGCCTGTGGCCCACTCCCCACAGCCCTTCTTCTCCCAGCCTTTAGAAGAAATGCTTAAAATAGCATTTGTAAAAGCCCTGATCTGTCTGTCAGGGGCGCAGACGGTAGTGTCCCAGCAGTGAAGTCATGGGCTGTAAATCGCACCCGTTGTGTTTCTGAAGGCACATGCTTGCGAGGAACCCCTGCCACTGAGGAGCCATGAAAGACAGAAAGAAAATGGGGCAGAAGCTTTTACACCAGGAGCAAGTGGCTCTGGCATCTGCTATATTTAACAGTGGGAGGAAGAAGCTTGGCTTCCCAGGTGCTCCTTACATCCTCATCATCACCAGCCAAGACCTGCACATACTGGCCCATCCCAGCCCCAAGCTGATGCAGAGAAACAGTGCCACAGAAGAATCAGACTGGGGTGACCCTGCTCAGCTTTATAAACTCCTTCTGGAGGGGATCCCCCATTTCTAGGGATCTGTCCCAAGGCTGTTCCCCCTCCTGGCACAGGGACTCCCCAACATCTGGCCCAGCCATGGCTGCTGCCCTATGCACAGGGGACACCCACAGCCCTATGTGTGTCCCCATTCCCCCATGCTCTCAGGACTGGCTCCACGACAGCATCCCTGCAGCATCCCCATCCCCTGCGTGGCTACGTGCCTTTGCTGAGGGATCCCAGAGACCTGGTGAAAAAAGGTAAGATCGGCTCTGGGCAGCTAAGCCCCCAAAATTTGCAAGGCAGGCAGATAAACAGAAAGGTTATCTCCATGCCACAATGGCCTTCAGAGTAAACACTCCCCAGGAGCCATCACAAAGGAGGGCTGGCAGAACAGGCCCTGCAGTCCTTGGACATTGAACCAAGGGAAGGGAAAAAAAAAAAAAGGAAAGAAAGAAAGTAAGAAAAAAAAAGCCACACCAAACCTCTTGCAAATTCTTTTAAAACCAGATTCGCAGCCTGCCTTTGGGAGACAGCCAAGTCAGAAGTCAGCAGGGTGAAACTGGCACCTCCCTGCCTGCAGTGACCCAGCGTTTCACCCCTCCGTCAGTGACCAGAACCTCCCTGGGGTCCCTCAGCATGGCTGCTCAAGGGCTGGGGGGAGGCAGCTTCAGCTGGGCAAAGCATCCCAGCCAGCCCTGGGTGCCTGATGCGATCCTGGAGCTGGGACACCAGCAGAGAGGGGGCTGGGAAGGGCATGAATAGCTCTGAGTGAGCTCCCAGCCCTTCAGCTTAGCTCGGCCATGCTGGACAGCCTCCAGGGACCGAAAATAGGCAATTCAGGATTTCACATGGGAATGATGTTCCCATCTCTGAAGACCTCCAAGGGGAGCTTTGTTCCCGCACCCACGCCATGGAAAGTGGCACCACAAACCCAGCCTGGGGCACATTGAGAGCTTCCCCAAGTGCTCCCAGACATGCCTGGGGAGCACTGGGCAGCCCTGCTGCCCAGGCCACCCTCTGCGTCATGACCAGAGCCAGCTCAAGTTGTTCCTAGATGACACAAAGCCTTGCTCCGGTAAATAATCCACTGATTTCACGGCCCAGTGCCTGTCTGGCTTCCCTCTCGCCTGTACCTGGGAGAGCCTCTTACTAACAGGTCTCGCCTGGCCTACAACAGCAGCGAGGGTCACAGGCCGTGCCTCCTAATGTGCTGGTGAGCTGACCGTGCGTGGTGCAAGCAGAAGATAACCAGGCACATCACCCCAGAGCAAAGCCACCCTTGCCTGGGTTTGGCCCATGGCTTGCAACTCTCAGTTGCTTGTGTGAAAAAAAAGGGAGCTCTTGGACCGCAAGTGGGGTTGGGGGCTCCGTGCGTCAGCCGTGACTCGCTCACCACCTCGCACTGGGCATGCATCCAGAGACCGGCTGCCAGAGGAGGAGGGCTTGCAACCGGCCAAGCAGCTGGGAGGAAGCTTCCCTGGCGGGGAGGTAAAGTTCACCAGGCAAATAGGTGGCTCGTGCGCTCAGGCAGCTGGAGAACCGGCTCGCGTGCCTCATGGGGAAAAAAGGGATGGAAAGCTGAGTCAGCGCTGAATTCCCCTCTCCCCAGGGCAGGAGGAGCTTGAGAGTGAGATGAGCGGGTTGTTTCATGAGCCCTGAAGGCACGGGAAAGCCAGTGAGCAGGTGGGAGGTGTTGCATCCCCAGGGCACATGCTCAGACTCGAGGCTTCCTCCGGCTTCCAAGGATAGGCAGTCACAGGGAGGACCCTGCAGTCACAGCAGAAACGGCTAACGTGGAGCAAACACCACCTTGACCATCCCACAGCCACAGCGGACCAGGCAAACCACCCCCACTCCAGTAAAGCCTCTCAGTGCCCTGCAGATAGTCATCTCTCTCAAGGCTTGCCCGCACAGAGTTGCCCCGGCATCCTTCCCTGGTGCCCTGTTGATGACACAGGGCACACAGGACCCCTCACCCTGCCACCTTCAGCAGCCACGAGGGACACAGCCTTTGAAGGGGTGTGGGGCGGTGTGTTCCAGCGTCCCCACAACCCTTCTCTTTGGAGACTACAGATTGGGCACAGCATTTGGGGACGCAGCTCCATGTCCAGGGGCGCAGGGCTGCGCTCACAGGACATCGCAGGGGATGGGGCCTTCAGGCCAGAGAGAGTTCTTGGGACCCCGGGGCACAGTGGCAGGAGCAGCCATCCCCAGCATGGCGCACACGTTACCTGGCTCTTGGGAAGCGGCAGGGACCAGCAGGACAAAGAGCCCGAGCAGCATCGGCGGCGGGGGGCACCTGCGGGAAGGGAAGGGGAGAGCAAAGCGTTACCCACCCTCCTGCCGGCTCCGGGCAGCCCCCAGCCCGGTCGCTGGGCTCATGCAGCCCTCGAGAGCCCCGGGGCTTCCCACGGTACCCCCGGGGCTTCCCACGGTACCGGTGTCCCCGGGTGCCCCCCACAGCATACCGCTGCCCTCTAACCTCGGCGGCACCGGGATTGCCGAGTCCCAGGGTCCCGGTGACCCCCTGGGGTCTCCACACTATCGCTCTCCTCCAGCCCCGTGTTCCGGGGTCGCGGTGCCCGCAGCCCCGTGTGTTACGAGGTCGCGGTGCCCCCAGCCCCACGTGTTCCAAGACCCCGGTACTCCGCAGCCTCGTGGGTTCTAGGGTCCCGCCGCCCCCAGTCCTGCGCGTTCCGAGATCGCGGTACTCCCCAGCCCCGCGGCTCCCCCTGCCTCCCAGACCCGGGGTCCCGGAGCCCCCCGCCCCTCGGCTCCCGATCCCCCGCCCCGCAGCCCCGGCCCCGCTCACCCTGGGCGCATGGTGCCCGCTCGGTGCCGGCGCTGAGGCGGGGCTGGGCTCGGCGCGGCGCGGCCGGGGGCGGGGGCGAGGAGGGGCGGGGAGGGACGGAGGGACGCCGGGGCGGGCGGGACGGGGACGGGGCTCTGTCTGGCGCTGGCCCCGCCGCTGGGCTCCCGCAGCCGGGAGACGGGGGCGGGAACAGCTCCCGCGGCAGCGGCTCCCCGAGGAGCGGCATCGCGGGGAGCACCCTCTGCACCCCCACAGGGCACCGGCAGCTCGGACCTGCCCCGGCATCTCCTGCTCCACCGCAGCCGTGGGCTGCAGCTCGTAGGCCGGGCCTGGTCTTGAAGGAGTGAATCAGCGAGCTGAGCTCATTCCCTCTCTGAGACCTGGCCTGAGCCCCGGGGACACCGAGCAGGAGAGGGGGATCCCATCAGGCATCCACCCTGTTCCCTCCTCTCCTGGGTCTTCCCTGCCCCAGTGACCCCTGTTTCATGTGTGGGCCTTGGGAACCCTACAAGCCATCACTGCTGTGATGGAGCCAGCCTAGCCCAGCAGGACGGAGGCCTTGGGGGGCCCTTGGGACCCTCCTGGGACAGCCCTTACCTCTCCAGTGCTGGGAAACAGTTAAAGCCGTGGCTGAGACCCACTCCAGCCCCTTCCCCAGCCCCACCTTTCATCTCCCTCTGTGAAGGACAGAATAATCCCTACAACTCCTGCCACACCTTGCTTTGTCTGCCGCAGCATTTTAATACCCCGCGGCAGCAAGCTTCTGAAATCCCAGCCCTGGAAACTTCCAGGGGATCCAGAAGTGATTCACTGATGATGGCAGAGGCAGTGTTTAGTCTAAGCCATGGTTTGTATCTAGCAGAATAAACCATGACATCCAGCTGCTCCACTGCCTGCTTCTCAGAGGTGCATGCTATTGCGACCCATCTTTTAGCTATAAATATTTTAAACTGTGACTTGCACCATGGTCCTGAAGGCAGGCAGCCCCCTCGGCACAACCCTGCTCTGGGGGCAATGAACAGACACCTAAGCCGCCTTTTGTTTGGGTGCAGAATGATTTCATGCGGTGGGGCCTGTTACATTTACTCTTCCCTGTCTGGATGCTGAGTGATTTACTGCCCCTTTCTTCTCCTGCAGCTGGATTCCTTCCCTCCAGGTAGATGTGTTGCCCAGGTACCTGAGCTTCACAAAATGCAACACATGGCAGCCCAGAGTGATGGGGCTGGCATTTCAGACAGGGATTTTGGAGGAGCGAATGGTCTGCAGGAGGAGTCGCGAGGGCGTGGGGCCTGGGGACTGTGGAGCACGCGGAAGGACAGGCCAGGGGCTGGATGGTGCTTTGAAAAATCTAGAAAACAGAAAACAATCCTCCCTGATGGTGTGGTCTCTTCAAAGCGAGATGGCTCAATGGGAGCGTTGGGTAAGCACTCCCGTGGGATGGGAGAGCCTGTGGGCAGCTCCAGTGTGCCTGCTTGGGGCATTTCTCTAGCTCGGTGAGGCAACTTGGCGCTGGACCTTCTGAACATTATCAGCCCGGGCCAGGAGGTACCAACCCAGTCAGGGCTGCCCTGTCCAGCTGCCTGGACCTTCCCACACACTGACATGGTCTGCACTTCCCTGAGAGCAGAGATGATAGCTGAATGCTGCGAACACTGAGGTGCAGGTGAATGTGGAGCTGCTTTACAGCCCAGACTTGCTCCTCACTGCCCCTCTGGGCTCTGCGGGGCCTGCGCATGCTGCCTCAGCTCACCTGGGAGAGGCACAGGGCAGGTCTGGAGGCCAGAGACAGGTTCGGAGGCGCCACCTTTTGCCCACTCTCCCAGACCCCTCATCTCCGCCCCAGCGCTGTGGGGCTGCCTCCCCCCGCCCCCGGCAGACCTCCCTGCAAAGCGCCTGCCTGACACCAGGGCAGTTTCTCATCATAAAATTTCCTCCCGCTGTGCTTTAAAGTTCGAGAGCTGCAAAGGACAGATAATGAGGCTCATCTTTTCCCAAGCAAACAAACGCTGCCTGCAGCGGGGAAGGGGACACGCTGCCAGGGAGGCAGCTCTTTCGAAAGCCGGCCAAATGTAAACCAGCGGTGCTCTGATGGTGGCTTGGCTGCTCGCAGCCGCCACTTCCCCAGCCCCAGCCAAAAAGGCCCTCCTGCCCCACAGGCTTCAAGCTCCAGCGAAGCTTTGGCATTTGTCATCTCTGCACAGTTCCTCCAGGGTCCCGCTGTGCCCCCACCCGTGCGCTTGGCTCCCACTCACTCCCTGCTGGTGGCATCCCGCGGCTGGTGGTCCTGTGCTGCTGCTGGGTGGCCCTGGGCTGGAGCACCTGGCTGCGGGGACAGGGGCTGCCCCAGCTCCCAGTGCACAGCCCCTGCCAGCTCAGTGGCTGGCGCAGTGTGACAGCCAGAAAAATGTCACCCTGGCAACCCTGCAGGACTACTGGCCTGTTTTTCCCTCTTTTGGACAGACGGGAGGGGTTGGAACAGCTGGCCACAGCATCCCAGGAGCAGCTCTGGTAGTGGCCCCGGGGCTGGCACACGTGGCCCAGTGCCCATGGCTTTGGTGTGGCGGCTGCCCCGGCACCGTGAAGGGCGGCGTGGGCTCAGGCTGCCAGGCGGCCTGGGGAGCTGTGACCTGTGTGCTGTGGGAGCAGTGGGGGTGCCAGCAGACACACAAACCATCATCACTGCTGAAAAATGTTTGCTTATGCATGGGGGCTTTGAGATGCCACTGTGTACAGCGGGGCTTAGTCCCACTGCCACCGCAGGGGCATAGTGAGAAGGGTGGGGAGCAACAGGAGCCATGGGATTGAGATGGGGAGGAGGGCAGTAAGGGACAAGAAGGCAAAAGGACAATGTTTGGCAAGCATCCATGCAGAGAAACAAAGGCTATAGCAAGTGGAGGGAGCTGAAACCCCCATCGAGCAGGACTGTCCCATATGTGGCAGTCCCCAGGCGGTGGCTGTGGCCAGTCCTGCTGCTTTGATGTGCCATTTGTCCCTATTAAAGCTACCTTCTCCTCTCCTGGCTGCAGCCGTGAGTGTGAGCACTCAGTACTACCAGCACCAGGAAGCTTTTTGTCTCTCTGCCACATCTGTTGCTCTGGCTCAGAAGCTGTGTTTGCTGATGTCCCAGACCTGACAGGACAGCAGTGGAGAAGTGGGACCAGGCCCATTGGCCCATGGCCAATGCAAAGGGCAGCACCCTGCCTGCCTTCCAGCTGCCTCCCTTCAGCAAGGGAGATGATGAGGGATGAGCAACAGTACCTTGGTCTGCAAAAGGCACCTCTCCTTTCCAGAGGTGAAGCATGCGGAGATGTGAAGGTGGGCGTTTGGGAAGGACCCAAGGAGCTCAGACAGGGAGTGGGAATAATTAGAAATCCAGATATTCCCCCACTGAGGAAAGCTGGCAAGCACAAGAGCTTGGCCAAGCTGGGAGCATCTCACCTGTCCACGTAGGTGGGAGATAAGCCAGGCCAGGTTGGGGTGCTGGGGGGCTGGGAGCACAGCGGCACTGGGCCTGCCCCCAGCAGCCAGATCTGGCAGATGCATTAGTAAGGGGCTGCAGAGGGCAGAGGGGGGTGTTATGGGGGTGGCTGGAGGTCTGGCAGGCAGCAGAAATGCTCTGGGATCTGAAGCCCACCTGCATCCCTCCCGCAGATGTGAGGAGGACGGGACAGTGTGCATTGTTGTGGCCCACTGAAGAGGCGAGCCAGGGCCAGGGGACCACTGTGCCATGAGCAGGGCCAGGACAACAGCACTGAAGTGCCTGGAGCCTCGCACATAGAGCTGAGGGTGTGCAGGGGGTCCCGTATCTGGCCACTGCCCAGAGCCACTGCCCCTCTCCCTGGTTCATGTGCTGCAGAGAGCTCTCAAATGGTGGAGTCGTGACATGATGGACATGGCCTGGCCCATTCCCAAGCTGGATATTGGCAATAAAACAGCTGAGCAATGCGTAAGAGAGAAGGGCAAGTGTGAGCATCTGCTCCCAAGCCAGCAGATACACAGCCACTAATTCAGCAGAGGCACAGCCCCCGCACACAGCAACCTCCTCCCTGGGCAAGGAGAAAGGGGATCAGAGAAGGCATCCCCCTTTCTCATCCAAGGGATGGGGAGCCCCAGGCAGCACCCTCCCACACAATCTTCCCACCAGTCATTGGCACCTGGGGTGTCCTGTCAGCCTCTGCTCCCTCCTGGCTCCTCCATGACTCATCCACTCCAGGGGAAAATCAATACTTCAGCACACATCAAATGAGGGACCGAGAGAAGCATTTCATGGGAAAGGGGATGAGGCAGATGCTTTCTGCATGCCTCATCCGGGCAGCTTGCCTCTGGGCCTCTGCCTCTCGGCTGGCTGTGGGAAATGGCACTGCTTTCCCTTCCTGTGCACAGCTACACTCATGCTACAGCAGCAAAAAGATGAGCAGGACAGAGCTCTGGAGCTGTGGGAGACCACAATGCATCTGCATCCCAGTTACAGGGTACCTGGTCCCCTGTGGCATCAGAGGGATCCCTCAGAGATGAGGTGAGGAGCATCTGCAGCAGTGGAGGGGACTGAGCAGCTCCCTGAGGGACAAGACCACCTGACATGGCTCTGGGAAGGGAAGAGGGGTGGAAGGGGGGATGATGGAGTGCCACAGGCTCACAGAGATGGTGAGGAAGATGCAGAGCTGGTACTCACCTTGGTTGCAGCACCAGCATCGAGGGCACACGCTGAGGCTCAGATCTCAGTGGGCGCCAGGGCAGGATGTGGAGGTGGACAGAACCAGCTAGAAAAGGAGGAGGGATTTTTTTTGCTGTGAACAGGCCCTAAAGAGCCTGGGCAGGCACGTCCCCACCAATATCCCTGATATGCCTGGCAGTGACTGCAAACACTATGCGAGTATGAGGGACCAGCCCACAGAGAGTGCCCAGGCTCACAGCATCCCCCAGCAGCATCTCTCATGGAGACATTTGCCAGCCTGTGTCTCCATCACACACTGGGTCTCGCTCTGCCCCTTACCAAAGCCCCCATCACTCTGCAGGACTGGGGCTTGCCAGTAGCACTGGCCATCCCCAGCTCCACCAAACCCAGCAAGGCTGGGAGAGGTCCTGCAGCCTTCTCTAAATGATGTGGTTAGCTGTGGGACTGCATTGCTCTTGGACAGGACGAGTCCTCCCACACTGGGATAAGCTGGCCACCAGCTCCAGCCCCTCCATGCCCCTCCTACAGCTGTGGGTGCCTCTGCAGCTACCATCTCCTGGCTGAATGGATCCCCAAGGTCCCACAGATCTCCCTCCCCTTGCGTGGCTGGTTGGCGAGTGTTGTGCTCCAACAAGCTCTGCTCATACACCCACCTCCCCTTTTTCTCTCAGAAAGTGCAGTACAGTTCAAATGAAATCAATGTCTGCCTGCCCTGCTTGGTGTGAGCCAGAGCCAGCAACTCCAGAGCTCATCCAGATTCCTGCTTCCCTTCACTGGCCCTTTCATAGGAACCTCTTGCAAAGCAGTTTAACATGAGGAAGGGAGCATGTTCCTCCTCCTTCCTGCACTGACAGACAGGTGCTTGCGCAGGGCAGAGCCACAGCATGATGAGGTGCCCAAGAGAGAGAGGGTCTGGCACAGCAATGGGGCTGAGCCCTGGCCACTATTTGGGGATGCCCTTATGAGGGTGACTGTTGCCTTGCCAGGTGCAATGCTGCTGGGCTGTAAGTCAGGGCTGCCTCTGGCTTGGGCACATTGAGCCAGAGACAGGATGAGGGATGTGGGATGCGGGATGTGGGCAGGAGGACTCGAGTGGCAGTGCAGGGCGGTGGCTGGAAGGGGACCAGCAGGGCCCTGCAGATGCTGCTGTCCTTCCCTGGATGGAGGCAATGGAAAAGGCAAACAGCCCCAAAATGGAAAGTTCAGCATGCCTCTGTGGGGAGGTTCCCAGGGGTCCAGAGGCTGTCAGCTCCGCTCTCCCAGCCTGCACTCGGCATCTCCCCTGGAGAGGAACAGTCAACTTTGACTCATCTGAGCAAAAAAATAAATAAATCCAAGTCCTTTGCTCCAGCAAGACTCAAAATAGGAGCTGTTTCCTCGCTGGGAAGAGGAAATTCCCAGCTCCCCATGGAGGAGCATATGTTGGCTGGCTCTGCAGAGCCAGTCGCCCGGACTCTGAGTGGCTGGATCCGGAGGCTCTGCCTCAGCTCTCCATGCCAGGATGCACCCAGCTACCAGGTTGCCAGGGAGCGGTCTGGCCACAGTCAAGGATTGCTCCTGGGAGGATCCCCATGATGGAGGATGCTCGTGCCCACTGTGCACAGGGTAATGCCAGGCTCTGACCACATATCTTTGTGCCCCATCCCTCTCTGGCCCACATGGTGCCAGCCACCTTTGAGCTGCCTGGGACTGACCAGCATTTCTCTCCTCTCTCCAGGATAACCCAAGACACTTCCCACCTGCCTGGGAGAAAAAAAATCAAACATCTGGGATGGGTGAGGGTGGGAATGTCCCTAGGGCAAAGACCTTCCTGCTGCAGCCACCCCACCCCTGCGTGCCCTGCTCACCTCCCGGTCCCTGCAGTGGAGTCGCTGAGCTGCTCACCACTGGTTTGAGCACTTCTGTCAGGACAGTCCTTGAGCCTGCTCCCAGTTCTCTTGCTTCCCGGTTTGTATCTGACTTGGGAAGTTTTTTCAGCTTTCCCATTCTTTTGGCAGACCTGCTCTTCAGCATCGCCCTTTTTCCTGTGCTCCCTGCTCTTTGCCATCAGTGTGGGGCTTTTATGGGGTTGCTCTACTTGCTCTTTGCTCACTGTTTTCCTTAGGCTCTCATTATGGCCTTTTGCCACGGCCTCCAGGCAGCTTCAAGGTCTCTGGCTTCTGGACCACAGTAATGAGATGTTTGGGATTGCCCTGTTTTTCACCTTTTTGTCACATTTCATAATTTGTACATTGTATCTTGTCTTGAAAACAAATGAGCACATGCTGGGTTTATTCAGCCTGCTCTTCTTTACCATAAAATGAAAATAAATGGTATCACAGCTGACCAAGACGCTCCCAGGCTAAGCCCCATGTGCTGTGAGAGGGCAGATCCAGAAAAGCATCTTCTCCTGCTGCTTCTCAGACTGCTTCTGGAGGTGACAGCACTGGGTACCGTGCTCAGAGTGTTTATTATTATGTCTTTGATTATTACTACACTTTGACCCAAGCCACAAGAGGGTAGTTGAAGTCCCCTTATTACAGCCTCCCCTAAAATCCCTAAGGATCTGGCTTTGGGGTGTGTGTAGGTTTGCCCTTGGTCTGCTGTGCAGCACTGCAGGGGATCTGCTTTGCCTTCTGCGTTTATTGCAGTTGTGATGTTTATTTTCCTGATGACATTTTCAGAACATTGGTGATGTCCCCCATGTCTCTCATCAGGCCAGACCCCTGTCACCTGCATCTGGTTTAAAAACCCTCTGCACTGCAGCTATCAGTGCCAGCAGACAGCTTCTGTCATGCTGAAGGAACATCATCTCTGTCCTGTGCATTCCAAGAGGTGTTCCAAGTCCTAGTCCCCTTCTCTGACCCACTGCCTCATCCCTTCCCTGTGACTCCAGCTCTGTGTCTGTCCCAGGTCCCACCCAGGGATGGGCAGAGTTTTGGAGGGCATCACGAGCAGGTCCTGGGCACCTGTGTCTGGCCAAGCAGCCTGGCCTGGATGCCACACAGGCTGGCACCACACAGGCTGGCACCACCAGGTGCTGTAGTCGGAACTTGTCCTCGGCAGCCTGAAAGGCAACAGCGAGTGTCAGGGTCTCCTGGAGCTGCTTCAGGCACCATGTTCTCCCAAGAGCCTGACCTGCTGCCCAACTTGTAATGGCAAAATGGGCCTTTTTCTCCCAGCACTTAGGAGCTGCCTTTGGCTCGTCTTCACTTGCTCAGCAAACACCCCCAAACAGGTCAGCACTTTCTTCACAGCCAAACTATGTGAGGAATTTCTCCTAAGGCAGCTGGGCCCTTTCCAGAGTGAGCTGCCAAATTCTCCCCCTTCCCTGGCAGAGAAACAAGGTGCAAGCTTGGACCCTGAAGGCTTGCTGTGCACTTCCACTTCTGCCCTTATGTCCAGGAGAGACTGGGGAAGACAGGACCTCTCCTCTCCCCTCCCCTCCCCTCCCCTCCCCTCCCCTCCCCTCCCCTCCCCTCCCCTCCCCTCCCCTCCCCTCCCCTCCCCTCCCCTCCCAGCCTGGGCTGACTGTACCAGGGAAGGGACTGGCCCTGCTCTGTCTTGCCCACCTTGAGGGGTGGCACAGCTCTCCTCAAATGCAGCAGACAAACATCACAGGTATGGGTCTGCAGCTCTCTGCACTCCCCTCTCTGCTCTCTAGTGGCACTGCTGGGTGGTGGGTAGTGGGCAGATGGAGGCTCGGGATGAGCATGAGGCCAGGAGAACCCTGGGCACTTGCTGGTATCATTGCCTCCCATCATTTATTCTTTTTGTTGGGTTTTTTTAATCTCAAATTGGTTCTCAAGGCTCCATCTGTCGGGCTGAGGTGCTCAGGTGAGACACTGGGCTTTCCCATGCAGCCTATCCCCAGCCCTCCCCTGCAGATCTATCCACATGCTCCCCCTCTGTGCCTGCTCCCCCTCTGTGGGTCCTGCAGACTTTATGTGGAGCACGGTGGGCACTCTGGCCCAAATGAGGACTGCCAGGCTTGGCAAGCTGGAGAAGCAGCACACTCTCCAGAACAGATCCCAACCCACCCTGCATGGGGCAGAATGGATGGCAATTAAAATTGCTGACCTGAGCATCTGAAACTTCCTCTTATTTAGGAGCATTGCTGCAGAAAGCCAGCTGTTTATCAGTGCTGTGCTGCAGGTTCACAACTCCTCTGTTCTCCATCCACTCCCCCCACCACCCCAAGGACCCTGGAGAAGGTGCAGCCCAGGCCCTCAGCCACTGAAGTTGCCTTTTGACACATGGCTCTGATGGCACAGTTGGACACTCATCTGCTTAATTTCTCTGGCTACAGTTCATGGGTAGGAAAGTTGGTGGGATTTTTTTGTCCAGCCCATCTGCTGGGAAGGCAAAAAAAATCTCGAGGGGATGCAACCCCTCAGTACCTTCAGTAAAAGACTGCCAGGACCTTTGACAGTTGAGCATCTAGGAGAATCATTGGAAAAACTTTTTAAGATCATCAGATCCAGTCACTGACCTCACACTTCCAGGCCCACCACTAAATCATGTTCCTCAGCACCTCAGCAGCATCTCCAGGGATGGGGACTCCACTACCTCCCTGGGCAGCCTGTGCCAGTGTCTAACAACCCTCTCAGGGAAAAAGTTGTTCCTCATCTCCAATCTAAATCTCTCCTGGAGCGAAGTGGTTTCCTCTTCTCCCTTCTTTTGTTACTTGGGAGAAGAGTTCTCCAGGCTGAATGATCCCCAGGTCCCTCAGCTGCTTCCCATCAGACTTGTGCTCCAGACCCTCCCCCAGCTCTGGTGCCCATCTCTGGACATGCTCCAGCCCCTCAATGTCCCTCTTGGAGTGAGGGGCCCAACACTGAACACAGCACGCGAGGTGCAGCCTCACCAGCGCCCAGAACAGGTACACAATGCTCCCTGTATTTGGCAAATACTGACAAAGCTTAGTGGCCCAGATGCACCAGGGATTTCACAGGAACTACTCTGGACTCTGATGGAGCATCTCTATAAACATGGCACTTCCTCCATCCCTGAACTGGCAGACCATCCCAGAAAACATCCACAAACGCCACATGTGGAAGGGAGGTGCAGGGAAACAGATGTAGTGGCTCATGTGGCCAGGGTTTGGTAGCAGTGAGGCTACAGAGGTGGCTTCTGTGAGAAGCTGCTAGAAGCTTCCCCTGTATTTGATAGGGCCAGTGCCAGTTGGCTCGGAGGTGGAGCTGCCCCTGACCAAGGCCTGGCCTGTGATTAATGGATTTGAGAGGAGGAAGAAAGTTACCCTGCAGGTGCAAAAACTGCATTAGAAGAAGGGAGGGAATATGTGAGAACAACTCTGCAGACACCAAGGTCAGTGGACAAGGAGGAGGAGGAGGTGCCCAGGCACCAGAGGAGAGATTCCCCTGTAACCTGTGGTGCAGCCCATGGTGAGGCAGCTGTGCCCCTGCAGTCCATAGAGGCCACTGGGGAGTAGAGATCCACTCGTAGCCCATGGAGGACCCCATGTTGGAGCGAGTGGATGCCTGAAGGAGGCTGTGACTCTGTGGGAAGCCCACACTGGAGCAGGTTCCTGGCAGGACCTGGGAGCCCATGGAGAGAGGAGCCTACAGCAGAGCAGGTTTGCTGTCAGGACTTGTGATCCTGTGAGGGACTCAGGCTGGAGCAGTCGGTACCTGAAGGACTGTTCTCCTGGTGGATGACCCACACTGGGGCAGGGTATGAGGAGCTGTGCCCATGGGAGGCCCCATGCTGGAGCAGTTCGTGAGAAGCTGCAGCCCATGGGAAGGATCCACACTGGAGAAGTTCATGAGGGACTGTCTCCCATGGGAGGGACCCCACAGTGTAGCAGTGGGAAGTGTGAGGAGATCTCCCCCTGAGAAGAAGCAGCAGCAAAGTCCATCTGTAACGAACTGACCACAACCCCCATCCCCCATCCCCCGCACAGCTGAGGGGGAAGGAGGGAGGAACCCAAGAAGGGAGTAGTGGAGGGAGGTGTTTTAAAATTCAGTTTTATTTCTCATTTCCCTACTATGTTTTGATTGCTAATAAGCCATTTCTCCCCAAACTGAGCCTCTTTTGCCCATGATGCTGAGTGATCTCTCTGTCCTCATTTCAACTTGCAGACCTCTCATTATATTTTCTCTCCCCTGTCCAGGTGAGGAGGGGTCTTCTGTGCTCACCTCAGCTCAGCCTGAGCACCTGGGCCTGGCCCAAGCACTGTGACAGCATCTATATCGAAGCCTTTGCCTCCAGCTGCACCTTGTCCCTGAGTAACAGGCAGCGTATCTCAGGCACTGGCAGCTGTGTGGACCTCCCATTTGTGTGGCAGACAGCTTGTGTTCAGCCAGTCGGCTTGACACCCATGGAGAACCTTTGCAGGTCTTTGGCCCCATCTCCTGGATGGAGCCCTGAGGCCCATGCTGCAGCCTTCCTGCTAGTGCTGCCTCCAGCCTCTCTGCTGCTGCTCCTGCACAGATCTCCTGCACCTGAGCCCTGCTCCCTCCTCTGGCCACGGCTGCTGACAGCCCCAATACCTGCGTGTGGTGGGCCTGGGGGCAATCTCCTGAAAAAGCAGCTCAGGGCTGCAGCACAAAAGGCACTGACTCCTGTGCCAGCTCTGGGTCCGGTCAGCTGCCAGACCAGGACTGCAGCTCCCTGCTTCTTACTCGGGGTGGGCTCCTTCCCTGTTCCCTAAAGAATGCTGCAGGTTTTAAACTGAGAATAAACACCCTCTACGTCCCTTGGCTGCTCCTCATAAGTCTTGTTCTCTAGAAGTACAGGGTGGTTGTATATCAGCTGTATCTGGAAGGGATGGAATGGGATGGGATGGGATGGGATGGGATGGGATGGGATGGGATGGGATGGGATGGGATGGGATGGGATGGGATGGGATGGGACAGGACGGGATGGGATGGAGGAGATTGAAACAGATATTGAAAACAGATTGAAACAGAATCAGAGGAAAAGGCCATGGATGGCTGGTGTCACTTCCTTCTTTCCAAGAGGGTGATGCACTGTCTTCTCTCACGATCACTTCTTCAGGAGCTCCTCAGCCATGGCTGTAAGGAGGATATTGTAGCTGGAGAAAGGCCATCTCCTCTTTAAAGCCATCCTTAAACAGAGGGAGAAGGGCTGTCTGCATCTTGAGGCTCTTCTTCACCCCTTTGCCCTGATGTAGTCAAGTAACAAAAGATGATTCAAGAATAACTGAGGAAACTCGCATGAGCTTATAGGACCAGGCATTGACAGGAATACAGGGAACAACTTCTATGGCGTTTGCTGCCGGTGTCACTGACCACCCGGTTCTTGCTCAGGCGAACACAGATTTCCTAACACTTCCCAAAGCAACTCTTGGTTCTGGATGGCTCTGGTCTTGGCTGCTCAACTTGGAAAGTTGTTAAAGGGCCCGAATTTGGAATAGCAGAAACAATTTATTAAGTGAAGTGGCTTGGTTTGAACATCTGACCTCACACTGCCAAGTCCACCACTAAACCACATCCCTCAGCACCTCGGCTATATGGCATGGCAGTATCTCCAGGGATAGGGACTCCATAACCTCCCTGGGCAGCCTCTGTCAGTGTCTAACAACCCTCTCAGGGAAAAAGGTTTTCCTCATCTCCAAGCTAAATCTCCCCTGGTGCAACTTGTGCCTTGTCTTGTCACTTGCAACTCGGGAACATAGACCAGCCTTCCCCTGACCACAGCCAGGGAGTTGTAGAGAGTGAGAAAGTCTCTTCTGAGCCTCCTCTTCTCCAGGTTGACCACCCCCAGGTCCCTCACTTGCTCCTCATCAGACTTGTGTTCCAGCCCCTCAATGTCCCTCTTGGAGTGAGGGGCCCAACACTGAACACAGCACTTGAGGTGCAGCCTCACCAGTGCCCAGTACAGGGGCATAGTCACTGCCCTGGTCCTGCTGCTCACACGAGTGCTGATGCAGGCCAGGATGCCCTTGGCCTTCTTGGCCATCTGGGCACACTGCTGGCACATTCGGCCGCTGCTGATTAACATCCCACAGGTCATTTTCTCCTGGACAGCTTTTCCAGTCCCAGTGCCCCAGCCTGTAGTGTTGCCTGTGGCTGTTGTGGTCCAAGTGCAGGACACAGCTCTTGGCCTTGTTAAACCTCATGGTCTGAGCCCATTCCCATAAAATCCAAATACCAGGGCCACACAACCACATCAGTATCAGGACAAAAGGAAACAAAAGGTTCAGAAAGTCCCAAAGGCGCACTTTTCCCTACTGGAAAGCTTAACTATTGATTAGGTTTCAGCAGCTAAAGAAAATGAGAAGTGCTGGATTCAGTGCTTGCTGGTGAGTAGGAGAGCCAGTGCCGATGTGCTGCAGGGAACACTTTGACCACTTTCTGACAGCAAACGCACTGCCATGTTGGCAACTGGGAGTTGTCTGCCACTTGCCTGCAGGAGGACTCCAAGATGCAGCCTTGGCCTTTGGACCTGCATGGATAAAGCTCTGTGAGACTGCCTTGTTCTTCATGCTGGCTAACGTGACAAGGCCTTCACAGGCTGGGTGCCTCAGCTAGGGACCTGCCTGTGGGCAAACCCTGCCTGCTCGTCTTTGGTGTATAAAATGCATGCAGCTCACTCTGGCTCCCACATGTGCTGGCTGAGAAGATAACTGGCATCTCAATGTGCATTCTGCTTCCTGGGATCTCTGAGGGATGCAGTCTGTAGGGCAAGTCATCCTCTGTTTTCATGCCTTTAGCATCAAATCCCTTGCATTTGGAGAGCTGCTGAGTTTAAATTACCACTGTGCTGCCTGGGAAGCAAGTAAAGAAGGTCAGCAAGGAAGCAACATGGTCTTGATTCTAAGAGGCTATAGGGTGTGCTGTGATACAAGAGAATATAAAGAGGTGCTTGATAGAAGTCTCAGTCTCACCTAACCTGCTATAAAATTGTCAGAAGGTTGAGTCCCTTTGGCTCTGCTCTAGGTGCATCTTTTTTCTTCAGATAGATGTTTTGTAATAATCTGTTTCATTAGCATGAGTATCTACTGCATGCATTTACTGATAGGCCACAGCTCTTTCCTGCTTCCTCTCCTTTTTTTCCTCTGTGTGGCTTTCCCTCCCTTCCCTCTGCGCTCTACTGGAGCAGGGCTCTGCTGTCAGCAGGCAGAGGCTGAATCTCAGGCTGATCCCACAGCTCCACCTCACCACATTCCCTGAGAGGCTGTCAGACCTGGGAGGAGCTGGCAATGAGGTAGTTTTTGCATCTCTCCCACCTTAGAGGGCAATGTCTGGCATCACTGCCATCAACATCACTATGCATCAGGACAGACTGCCACAAACCCAAACAAACAAGCAGAACAATCAGCCTGCTGATAAGGTTACTCATAAAAATCAGAGTTTGGAATCATCTCTGGCAGCTGTTTGCTCAGGGTTTTGTATAGACAAAGAGACTTGTCTGTGTCACAGCTCATTAAGTGGCGTGGCTCATAAAGTGATAGCTGGTTTACTCACAGGAAGGTTGTTGCTGGAGATGCAGTGCTATTGGCATTTCAGGACTGAGCTGAATCCTGTAGGTGCTGCTTCCAGGGACACTGGGACCAGTGCAGAGGGGAAGCTTGTGGGAAAAGCCAAGGATCCCAGGAGTTTATAACAGAATTGTTTCAGCTGGAAAAAACCTTTAAGGTCATGGAGTCTAATCACTGACCTCACACTGCCAAGCTCACCACTAGACACGTCCCTCAGCTACATGGCTTTTCGATATCTCCAGGAACGGGGACTCCACCACCTCCCTGGGCAGCCTGTGCCAGGGGCCCAACACTGAACACCTCTAAAGCCAGTTTGACTTCTATCTGGTCTTTTGACCTTATAATTATCTCCCTACATAACCTAACAACATTCCTGTACTCATTGTGAGTGGTCTGCCCCTTCTTCCAGAGGTCATAAACTCGCTTTCCTTCCCTGATTTTAAGCCAAATCTCCCTATTCAGCCAGGCTGGTCTTTGCCCCTGGCTTGTCTTACAGCACACAAGCAGCTGGACTCTCTTTTTTTTTTCTTAGCCATTTTCAGATCAGCTCAGGGAAAAAAAATCCTTTCTTTTTCAGATGGAAGTTCTCAGATATTTCCTTTCCCTATTTAAAAAATACAGTTTTGGCATCCAGTAAGATTTTCTAGTTGTGAGCACTTTCCCTTCCACCTTGGCATAGGAAGTAACCTTCTTCCTCTCAGAAGATAAATTAAAATCTTATGCAGCCAACCTCCCTCGTCAACCCAAAAACCCACCAACGGACTTGCACCATTCCTTTTTCTTCTTGACAGACAAACAGGGTTTGTTTTCTGAGATACCTGCCCTAAGTGAGCAGGCCCTGGGCCATGACAGCTGACTCAGCACAGCAACTGCCAAAACACGCCAAGAAACGGACCCAGCCCCAAAGATCAGGACAACCTGGAGGAAGAACAGAGCCAAGGGGATGTCCCAATGCCCCTTCTGGGGGGCTGCTTGGTAGCCTTGCTGCAAAATGTTGGAGCCCCTTCCTCAGGGCAAGTAGGTCTCCACACACATCCAGGGATGACAGAAGCCGCAGACAATCAGAATCCCAGGGCACAGGAACATGTCCAGGCAGGGTCAGAAACCTCCAGAGAAGGAGACTGCACACCCTCCCTGGGCACTGAGTCTCCCTCGCCTCAACAGCAAAGAAGTTTCTCCTCATGTTCCAGGGGAAATGCCTGTGTTCCAGCTTGTGCCTGTTACCCCTTGTCCTGTCACTGGCCATTACAGGAAAAAAAATAGCCCTATCTTCTCAACACCCGCCATTTAGGTGTTTATCAGCAGTGATAAGGTCCCTTCTCAGCTTTCTCTTCTTGAGGCTCAACAGCCCCAGGTCTCAAAGCCTTTCTTTGTCAGAGGATGTTCCAGTTCCCTGATCATCTTGGTGGCCCTGTGCTGGACTCTCTCCTGTAGTTCCCTGTGTCTCTTGAGCTGGGAAGCACAGAATTGGACACAGGAACCCAGATGTGGCCTTAACAGGGCAAGTAGAGTAGAGGTGGAGGGAGAACTTCCCTTGACCTACTGGCCATGTTCTTATTCATGCCCCCTAGGATGCCATTGGCCTTCTTGGCCATGAGAGCACATTACTGGCACTTGAGATTGTGAAGTCCAGCTCCTCAACCCCATCTCAGAGGAGAGAAGGAGGCCCTGTCAGGCAGACAGAACATAGCCACCTCCTCTGTGTTTTGCCATTTTGCAAACTGACTTGCTCTGTGCCCTGCACTCTGCTTAATTGACCCACTGGCCACCTACAGCAAACAAATTGTTCTCCTGTCTCATTCATAACATGATTCCAGTAAAGTGTGCTTCTGCCTGAGCGAATGCCCTTCAGGGATACTCTAAATTGTCACAGTGCATAAGGCTTTTCCTGAAATCTGCATTTTTACAGTGCTGGGTCTCCATGACAGCCCCTGGAGCCACACACTTAATGTATTTCAAGGGATGTTGAGACATCTTGATTAAACAACCTGGCTAGGAAGGCAAAGTTTGCTTTAGACCAAGTTCTTTCCATCCTCCCTTTTCTGCAAAATCAGCTAAGTTTTGCTTTTCAATCCTGAACCCCAAAATGTGTTTCGTGATACAGCTCTGAGAATCCACCAAATCAAAGCATGACTGAGTTGAAACTGCACAGGGATTCAAATCCTTGTGAGATCTGAGGACCAGCAGCTACTGCATTTGATTCAGCCTGCTCATGCTGCCTGAGGAGCATCGCTGAGGAAATTGGGGAGGTTGAATGTCCTCCCAAATCTTCAAGCAGGTGTCCAGTGTGATCAGCAGATACAATCAACAACTATGAAATCCCACCACAAGCTTGTGAAACACTGGTGAAGGAGCCGCCATCACTGCAGGGAGGAGCTCTGATTTGAGCTTCATTGCACCCTCCTCCTGTCTTTCCAGAACACAGAGGAGCAGGTGCCTGATTGCCACCCAGTCTGCATTTCTTTAGTGGTGCCTCTAGACCGCCTTGAACAGCCTGTGTGTGAAGGAACCCAGTGAAGCACATACAGACAAGGGGGCTGGATTTTTTGTATGTTTGCAGTTTTAGAAAGTGAACCATCTCTACTACAGAGATGGTTCATGAGAAAGCCTTAAATTCTGACTGGTTTTGCTGTCAGTCTTGGTAAGAATCATCTCCCACGAGAGGGAGCTCCCTCTCCTTTGTGCGGGATTGTTTTGTGGAGCAAGGATCTGCTCAGCATCAGGAGGCATGGATCCAACTGCTCCGTTTTTGTCTTTGTACATGCTTATCATGGGGGGAAAAAAAAAGGAGAAAGACCATGACCAAGGTCCCTCAGGCTCTTCCTGGGAGCTCTGAGATGGGCAGCAAGGCACAAACGCACATGCAGCTGTGCAGAGCAAAGCAAAGGTCTTTCACCTCAATTGATGCTGGCAGCTTCTCAGCACATGGTCTGCCTTGTTCAGAGCCAGAAAGAGCAGATTTGAAGCATGGGCCTGCCAGGACATTGCAAAAGCTGGGATCAGAGCTGCTTCCCAGCTGGAGTCTAAAATAACTACGAGATTAGCTCCACAGGGGCAGAGCCAGCACATACAATGCTAGGCCTGTTCCTCTCCCAGCTTGCCACACTCTTGCCTGGCTTCCCTTCTGCTTTTATTCAAAGCCTCCCTCACTGCAGGAGCTTTATTCCTGCTAAGGTAAAAGAGAAGGCTGAGCTTCCCCTATGCCACCCTCCTCCTGCCCTGCCTCAGGTGCTGTGCCCCATGGGATGCTTTGCAGTCAGCCTGTGTTCTGTCCGTGCCGGGCTCTCTGGCTGCCCGAGGCTGACCAGTCCCTCCGCCCCGTCTGCACCCCACCACGCTGCCAGGAGTGCTCCTTTCCTGCCTGCACCAGGAAAAACTCCCTGAGCCAGCTGCTGGCTGGGTATGGGCACCTTGGGAAAACATCTACAAAATGACCTGCAGGGGAGTATTTGAAGGGTGGCACTGAAGCTGTAAACCCCAAGATTAAACCCACTGTCACGGGTTTGTGTGGAGTGGTTTCTGGTACTGGGGAAGGGGCTGTAATAGTGGCTTCTCTAAGAACCTACTCAAAACTTCCCCTGGTTCGGAGTCAGACCCACGTCTGAGACTGAGCCGATGGGGCACCTCCCAGAGCACTTTTTTAAGGAAAAGAAGCTGGAAGAGGGGAGTTGTTCTTTTCTAGGAGCGAATGTGGAATTCTAAGAGAGAACTGGAGGGAATTTCTAGGACAGCTGACCTGAACTAGCCACAGAGCTATTCCATAACATCAGACATCATGTCCAATATATCAACTGGGAGGAATTAGCTGGGAAGGGCATAGAAAAATTGTAGTCACAGAAGGCCGGCCTCTCAACTCAGGACTGGGTACAAAGCAGTGCATGTTCCAAAGGCACTGAAGTGCCCACGTGTTTGAAGAGACTTTATACTTCATCTGAGTTGTTTTTTTAATTATTTAAATAGAAGTGGAAGGCATTTGTGACATTCACCAGAAACAAACTAGCTAATACTTACAGCCACTGTCCCAGATATCCCACGTCAGGATGTGGCACTGGTCCTCACCCACCACGGGATCTCAGCATAGCCCTGGCACTGAGTGAAGAGGACATGGGCCAGACATGAAGGAACACCACCTCCCACCTCCTTCTTCATCTCTGTTTAATGCAGGAACTATCAGAAAGCATTCTGCTCCACTGCACACAACTCCAGCTCCCATGTATAACGGGCCACATACATGGTGTGGGCAAACACCAGGCTGAGCTTTCATGGAAATATTTACCTTGCTCTCCACTGCCTTAGGGCCCTGGAAAACATCTGCTCCCTGTCTGCCTGATGCTGTCTGGGGAGCGGTGCTTCCAGGCTCAGGGGCGCAGGTGGCAGCAGCTGTCCCAGCCGGCTCAAGCCATGAACCTCCTTTTGCTATGGGCTGCAGTGTGCAGGCTCCTGCCCTGGCCAGCATTTGCTGAAGCTTGTGAAAACAGTGGCCATGAAGGTAAAGGAGAAAGATGCAGAAGAAAATAACCATCCCCCTTTGCTGTCCTTCTCCCCTGCATGCATACCACTAAGAGCACTAAACCGGCTCCCTCCCCAGCTATAACCCAGCAGAGCATGACAAGTCCCGACGGCCTCACCATTGCTCCCCAGTCAGCCACATCCCCTGCTACAGGTGAGGGGCACCAGGGGCTGTTCCATGAGAGGTCATGGGGCTCACCATGGGCCCCTCCTTGTCACAACCCCCATCTCCCCCAGTGAGAGAGCTGCATCTCATCAGTGCCAGAGAGGCACTGCATGGGACCGTAACTCGACTCAACTAAGTCTGCATGGGCTGTTCAAACTTTGCTAACGATAATTTTTCTGGCTGCCTACAATCACATGGCAGAGTTGTGTGAGGGAAGTTCCCCTCTACTTGCCCTGGTAAGGCCACATCTGGACTCCTGCATCCGGCTCTGGGGCTCCCCAGCTTGTGAGAGAGACAGGAAACTGCTGGAGAGAGTCCAGCACAGGGTCACCAAGATGGTCAGGGGACAGGAACATCTTCCTTATGAGGAAAGGCTGCGAGACCAGGGGCTGTTTAGTCTGGAGAAGAGAAGGCTGAGAGGGGACCTTATCAATGCTGATCAATACCTAAAGGGTGGAAATCAAGAGGATGGGGCCAGTCTTTTTTCTGTGGTGGCCAGTGACAGGACAAGGGGTAACGGGCACAAGCTGGAACACAGGAAGTGCCACTGGAACATGAGGAGAAACTGCTTTGCTGCTCAGGTGAGGGAGCCCTGGCACAGGCTGCCCAGGGAGGGTGTGGAGTCTCCTTCTCTGGAGGTGACCGTGTGGACACATTCCTGTGCCCCCTGATTGAGGAGAACTTGCTTTAGCAGGGGGTTGCACTGGATGATCTCTAGAGGTTCCTTCTAATCCCCACCATTCAGAGATTCCGAGACTCTGAGAGTCAGGCCTGGGGCATGGAGACAGAGCAGAGTGAACAGAGGGTGCAGGATGAGGAAGGTGTAGGATTTTCCCCTCTCCTGTGCACCCAGAGCAAGGCTACACAAAGATGTCTTACCCTGCTGTGGAGGAGCCAAGCCCAGAGCTGCACAAGCATCCCCAAATCTCTCCACTCTCTTCTCATACCTTCCTCAGGCTCCTCCAGCTCTTCAGGGCTGATTGCATCCTGTGAGACAGTGCTCATCCCAGGACCACGAGCAGGAGAGCACAACAGCACATCCACCCAACCTCCGCCTTTCCAACTGCTGTCCTCGGCAGGCTGCCAACATCCAGACCCCCAGTGGTGGCTTTTCTTTTGCTCTGGCCCACAGGGGAGCAGCCACTGCTCCAGTCAGGCTCTCTGCACCGGCCCTGTGTGTTCCACAACCTCACCATAAGGTCCAGGGAAGGTCAAGCAGCATCTGGCGTGAGGGAGGGCATGAATTATGGATGTGCTGGCTTCCTTGGAGAGCATGGGGCACCTGCCACAGGGCACTTCCTGCTGCGGAGCTGATGGCTTTGGCTGTGCAGATCTCACAGAAACACAGTCTCAGACAACCTGACACTAGGGTCATGAAACATAGAGCCCTGGTGACAAAAGCAGGAGGGCTGCAGTCCTCCCTAGATGAGTTCAGCTGCTGGGGAGGTCCTGGGGCCATGGAGACAAGTGGCAAAGAAGAGGAGAAAGCAGTCAAAATATTTGGCAAGGGTACAATTGCCCCCATACCCAGGGCCTGGCTTAAGGAGAAAGTTTGCTAGTGGTCAGCTTGTTCTCAGCACCTGGGATTCAAGGGGCTGTGGGAAGGCAGTGACCTGCAGCCACAGGGATGCAGCGGTGCCTGTGCTGCAGTGCTGGGAGCAGCCGTGCCTCCAGCCCCACAGCATGCCTGGTGCTGGCTGTAGCCATCTCCTCAGGAAGGACAAGGGAGCAAAAAGCAGAGCAGGGCACAGAAACCATAAAAGACTGAGTCTTCTCAGCATATCTCCATCAAACTTGAGAAATATGACAATGCTGCCTTGTTTTGTTATGGAAAAGCAGGTGTCACGTAGGGGCGGGAACATTCTAAAATTCAATCTTGAGAAAAACTAACATGTTTCTTCTAACTTCCAGATTGAAAAACCAGCACAGGGGAAAAGCATCAGGTGGCTTGTCCTAAATGACACATGTTTTATAAATACATTCTGAAGTATCTCTATATAATGATATATTCTTGTGTATACACGGCTGCACAATGGATCTGATCAAAAACTTTGCGCTTTTACCCCAAACCCGAGCAGAGTTCACGTTTCAAACTCCTGGACAAAAGAGAGCTTTCCTGCCTGGCCCAGAAGCAGCTTCTGCACACTGCAGGTGCCCTCTGAAATCAGGACGAGCACAAAGCTCTTGCAGAAAAATTTGCCAGAATTTGCCCTCTTCACCTGCTGGTGTCCAGTTATCCCACCTGATTCTTTCCACATATTGGCAGAATATTTGCTTTTTCCCTATTCCTTTAAAATCATCAGCTTTTCAGATGACCAGACCAGAGACTCAGTATCCCCAGATACCACCTCTCCAGCCCTGCTGACGTTTAAATCTGCACTATGCCAGCTGTTTTTCACCTCCGGCTTGCTTCTCTTCAGAGACAGGGTTTGCCACCCCACTCTATTGCCCCCTTCCCCATGCCTGTTGGTTCCCAAACGACAGAACAGGCACACAAAGTGGCAGGCGACCTCAAGGCTGTCCCCTCTGAAATGCCACATTCCTGGGTGTACAAATCCACAACCAACCTTGAAGTCCAGGCATCACCACCCGCTGGAATGGCTGAAGATGGCCACGTGGCAAAGGGCTGATGCCCACAAATGGGAGAGGCTGCAGGTGCACCCGCTGCATGGCCCAGCCCCAAACCTCTCCAGCAATTTGGAAAGCCCCCAGGTACTTTGTGGGGCTGCAGAAGGAGTTGGAAGTGGGGTGGTGTGCTTCTGGCATCCCAACTGCTACAGTGCTGCTGAGGTGGGGCGGCTGTCCTTCTGGCTACCAGCCATCCCAAGGACGGCTTCATCTTCAGTGCTCCCAGGCTACACATCCTGCACTTGGCAGTCCCCAGCATCAGAGAGGACAACGGAACTGAGTCAAGAGCAATTGTAGACAGCAGATGTTTTCTTCTCTTGGGACTGAACATCATCCGCAAGCAGTTGAAATCTCTCTGAGCAGAGGGCTTTGTGCGGGCAGGGCTGGCAGGAGCCAAACCCTTGTGCCTGAGGCAGGCTGCACAGCAAATCTCAGCCACCCCCTTCTCCAGCCCTCCAAACCTCAGATACTCACCAAAGACAGTTCACAAAGGTCCCCAGGCTGGGCTGTCCACTGCATCACCTGAGTGTGCTCCCAGGAACACAGAGAATCCCAGAATGGTGGGCATTGGAAGGGACCTCTAGAGCTTATACAGTCCAACCCCCTGCTAAAGTAGGTTCACCTCAATCAGGGGACACAGGAACATGTCCAGGTGAGTCTGGAAACCTCCAGAGGAGACTCCACACCCTCCCTGGGCAGCCTGTGCCAGGGCTCTCACCTGAACAGCAAAGAAGTTTCTCGTATTCCAGCTTGTGCTACCACAGAAAAAAGACTGGCCCCGTCCTCTTGATATTAATCCTTTAGATACTGATCAGCATTGATCAGGTCCCCTCTAGGCCTTCTCTTCTCCAGGCTAAAGAGCCCCAAGTCTCATAGCCTTTCCTCATAAGGAAGATGCTCCAGTCTCCTCATCATCTTGGTAGTCCTGCACTGGACTTTTTTCTCCAGGAGCTTCCTGTCTCTCTTGGACTGGGGAGCCCAGAACTAGATGCAGGAGTCCAGATGTGGCCTTACCACGGCAGAGTAGAGAAGGTACAAGTTGAGAAAGCTCCTTCATAAGAAATTTTGAGAAGCTCAGCCTTTCTCTGGTGAGGGAAACACACAGAAGGTCATATAATTAACAGCCTCCCTGGTGGGGATGAGCCCTGCTTGCCTCCCTCACAAGCGACCGCTGTCCTGGGTGCAGGAGTCAGAGCCAGGCTCCAGCACCGCAACCAGCCAAACCTTCACAGGCTCGAGGTGGGAAAGAGATGCAGCACCAGCGAGGAAGATGCCAGGGCTTGAGGTCCAAAACCATTTATTGAAATGAAAAGGACAAAAAGCTCACATGAAACCAAAGCTGGGCATGCAGGAGGAGGGATGATGCTTCACCAGGTTTCTTAAAGGGTCGCTGTGTTTCTCATCTTTTGAACCTCATGGACATTCTGATTTTTGTCTTGTTCCACAGGATGCTGCTTTGGGAAGGTAAGAGGGGTTTTTTCCCTCTTTATGCTGGAGTGGCATAAAAATAAATCTGTCAACTCACATTATACAACTAAGCATGGGCGGTATTTATTTTCTGTGGGCAAGTATCACTGTCAGTACTCAGAGGATCATTACACTTATTTTCTTTACCTTACTGAGATTTTTTTTTTGCATGGACAACTTGAAATCTTGTCCTGAGGTCAGGCAGCTCCATGACTTACCTGCCACCTTCTGAGGCAAGGTATGGCAGGCAGCCTGGCCTGCTCCTGCTGTTTGAGAATGAACCCTGCTGCCTAACAACTGGGAACACACGGGACATGGGGAAACCTGGGGAAGGACCAGCGCAGCACAGGAACAAAAGTCAGGGCTCACCCTCTTCATATACCAAGCAACATCTGCACAACCTGGCCACAGCCACAGATGCCTGGCTGTAATGCAGGAAACTTAATGCCACGGTGAAAATCTTTCCTCTTGCTTTTCAGGACACAAGAGCATTGCATCTGTCATATCACACATGGAGTTGTAAAGCTTTGGTGAAGCTGAAGGACATTAACCACCAGAAGCCCCACCTGAGGGCTGCTTGGCATGGACTCTGTCGGGGACCACTGACCCATGGGAGCCAAGCGACAGCCACAGGAGCAGCCTGGGCTTCCTGGCCTGGCAAAATGCACCCAGTTAACAGCAGAACTGCAAAGGCTGGTGTGATGGAGAGCTCACAGAATTGTTGAGGTTGGAAAAGACCAAGATCATGGAACCCAACTGCTAACCCAGTGCTGCCACAGCCACCATTAACCCACGTCCCTAAGATTTGCCACAGGAACATCACATCCTCAACACAGCAGCCAGGCTGGACATCAAGAACAATCCTTTTTCTTTCCAGAGCAACATCCAATCTCCAAATACCATTTAAAAGACAACAGCAACCATAAAAGACCCAAACATTTCAAAGCTGACTCTCATGAAGATATGCAGGCAGGATGGGCAGACACTCACCCCATCAGGTAAAGAAAAGCCAGGATGTTGGGGTAGGAGGATGAGAGACAGCAGGTGACAAACATGCTCTGAGATCCTTCAGTTGACCAAGAGCCACACAGCTCTTGAACATCATGAGATAAAGATGAGGCTGCTTGCATCAGCTGACCCACATCACAGCCCAGCTTGCTCCTGCGCCCCGGGGAATTCTGCCCTCCAGCCTTGCTGTTGCCCTCCCCTGCCCAGGGACACCTCCATGGGACAGGCACGTCGAGCCTTGGCAGGGGCATGATGGTTGGAAGTGGATAAAAGTCATTAAAAAATACAAACCACCCAGCTAAGCCAGAGCAACCAACATCAAAAGCAATGGCAGGACGTGTGGAGGGGGGAAGGTTTGTTATCTGGAGCTTGAGGGCAGCTCCTTCCCCAGGAAATAGTCCTGCTTTGTCCACTCGGGTCTTTCCCTCCTAGAAACAGAAGTCACTGCTGGAGGCATGAGGGTGATCTGGCAGCGCTTCTGCCTGGGGGTAGGGCTGGCAGGGAGGTGCCAGGTTTCCCCCCAGCACTGGTCGGTCTCTGGGGAGTCCCATGGCAGAGTTAGGCAAAACACCACTGCTTTCAGGCTAGGAGAAGAGAGAGAAAACATAGTGTTGAGGCATTCTGCAGTGCTTTACTAGTACTCGTCAGGCTGATGCCCAGAGGAGGCTGGCAGGAGGGGAAGCAGATCTGCCCCAGCCCTTCCACCTCCAATTATTTTGCAGCAACCCCCAACACGTCTCCACACCTTCCTCCAGCTCCTCTCTCAAAAATACCAACCTATGGATTGACAAGAGGGTGAAAGCACAGAGAAGGCAAGTGTGCCCAGCCTCCTCAGCTGGCAATGATTTCCTCTTCCTGCCCTGCTAAGTGGCCCCTTTGCAGAGCCTGAATGGGCATCACAGCCCTACAGCTCACTCATGACACCATCTGCAAGCCACGGGCACCTGGACTGCAGCTGAAGAAAGCACCTGGGTATTGCACCCCTGCTGCACTCTTCCTGGACAGCCAGAAACCACACCAGCCATATGAGGTGCCAACCAAGACCAGGGCTGCTCTTCACTGGTCCTACAAGCTTCCAAAATCCTGGGCAGGACCAGAGTTGAGCTTTTCAACAGAGCCAGAAGCTGCCTGCTGTAAGGAGTTGGAGGAGATGGAGAGTGAGAGGAGCTGAGGTGAAGTGTATGGCCTTCAGGAAGAAGCAGAAGATGCTTTGACAGCACCTGATGGTCTTGGAGGTTAATTCCAAGATCCCTGCAGGAAGGACGCTCTCCCAGCAGCAGAAGATGCCTGGCACTGAGGAGCAAGCTGCCCTGGGGATGGTAATTGCCAAGGCAGGGCTGGGTAAGGAGAGGGCTAAGACAGACCCACTCCTGACATATCTCCCTTCTCCCTGCCTGGGGAGGTATCACTTCAGAGACAGGCTCCTCCAGGCCTTAGAGCAGCTCCCTGTGCTGGTCCTTGGATATGCACAGCATCCTTATCAGGGAGCTCCACTCCCTGTGCTCTCCCTGAGCTGCCCTAGTTTGGGCTGTTGGCCCTAGTCTCAGGGTGGTCATGTGGGGAGAGCCCCTAAGGGCACCGTGACACTCCAATCCAGTGCTGCCCACTTCACCCTGTGATGCCAGAATGCTAGCAGCAGCCCAATGGGCTCTCAGTATGGGCTATGCACAGGCCAGGAGACATTTCCATCATAGAAAGATCTTGTGGAACAGATCTTCATCTCACACAGGCTTTGTACTACCTGTTAAAGCTTACCAGTGCACAGTTGGAATTACTCCCTGTACAGATACAGCAATTAAAACAAACCACAGGGACATCAGACCCAGACAGCTAAAGGGAAGAACCTGCTCTCTTTGACTCTTGATGCAAAGAAAAGCTCCTGAAGTTTCCCTTTCTGGCCATGCACCAGCTAGAACAAGGAGAATGCTGTCTACTGACTGGACAACACGTGCCTCCCCATGCTGAGACCCCCAGGAAACGGCAGCACAGAAAACAGCAAGCCGGAGAGCAGAGAGGCCCTTACCCTGTGCCCGCTCTCCTGGCTCAGCGCCGCGGTGTACAGCCCATAGCAGCTTGTAGGAATCTCCAGTGAGGTGCTGACGCTCCCCACACGCCCTGCAGCTGCCCTCGGAAAAAGCAGCTGGGGCATGGAGGGAGCAGGACTCTGCTGCTCCTCAGGAATAAGCTGGTATGAGGAAGGGGGAAAAAAACTGGAGTATGGAGCCATCTCTTCCTGCAACCCCTGGCTGCATGCAGTTTCCATGCTGCATAAGCCACTCAGGTTGAAGTGTACCATCGGCGTGCTGGGCCCTGCACTCAAGCAGCCCTGGTGCTGGGAGACCAAGTCTTGGCTGATGCCATAAAACCCAGGCTGAGCTGGGGACCCCAGGAGCGGGGAAACATAGTCCTGCCAGGGGCTGGGGCTGCTGCTGGGAAGGAGGTGTGGAGCCAAGTCAGGGCTGTGGCCACACAAGCCATTCATCAGCCAGTGATGGTGTTTCGGCTGGCTGGGTGGTCCCAGGTGGCCCTGGCACTGGCCGGGCAGGCAGAAGGCCCGACGAGCATCTTCTTGAGTCGGATACTCGTCTGGGAAGTTACCCTGCAGCTGCCCAATCCCAGATGGCTCCTGCAGGCCGTGGGCTCCTGGGGCTGAGCTGGTCACCTTGTGCCATGGGAGGCCCCATGCTGGCTGGAGGAAGCGGAGCAGACACTCCTGCCCTGCCGGCCTCTGCTGCAAGCCACTCGATGGCTCCTCCTCCCCGGCTGGCCCCAGCAGCAGCGGCACAGTGTGGGGGGGCTGTTCCCATAGCGGAGCAGGGGGCTGCACAGCGGGCTGCGGCGGGCATTGCAACTCCTCACCCTCTGCATGGGTCTGGCACACAGCAGGGCCTCCACAAGGGCCTGGGGATGTGCATGGCAGGGGACAGAGCTGTCCTCCTCCCTCATGCTTGCTCAGCAGCGTGGCGTGGATGTAGGAGAGGATCTCATTGCCAGTGATGTGGTCATTGAGGGTCGGCGTGTGGTCAGGCTCTTTATTGACCATCACCATTTTCTCATCCAGCAGCAGGAGCTCCAGGTCCTCAGCATTCAAGCCGAGTCCCTCCAGCGCACTGAAGAGATCGTTGGAACAGCTCTCGTCACTCTTAATTGAGAGCGAGTCCAGGGTGGCCAGGAGAGGGTCCTCCTGTTGCAAAGCCACCAGCTCCCCTTTATGGCTGTCCTCTCTTGAAGAAGCTGGGGTAGCATCCATACTCCAGGCATCTCTTCCTGCATCCAGCACAGACATGTCCCTGAGGCGGTCGAGGGCCCTGCTGCTGAATGCGTGGTGAGGTGTGGGAGCTGGATGGGAGGCATACACCAGCTTGTCCTGTCGCGTCACGGAATCCAGCAGGGAACTAGGGTCAATGCCATTCTTCTGGGAGTGGCCTCTGTGGCTGTGAGAGCTCTTCCCGGCCTTGCTGGCCTTCCTTTTGTTCTGGAAAGGGTCAGGAAAGCCCGGGAGAGGGTAAGTGCTTTGGTATAAGAGTGCCTCTCCTGTAGCAAAGGTAAAGGGAAGGTGCATGGACCGTTTTTGAAGGTGTTCTCCTCCTTCTTCATCTCTGCAGGGTAGGAAGAGGAGACAGCGGCTTACATGGGCAGAAACACGCTCTACAAAGTGTTTCTGCAATGGCTAACTGTGACTCCTGCAAGCCAAAGCCCCTTTGCTATGACCAGCATGCATGTACCATGCAGCACCACAAACACACTTACATATGCATTTAAGTCCAAATACACATACATATTTTTCTATGTACACACACATAAAAACACACATCTTCAGTGTAATCAAGAGGATACTTAAAACACAAAGGGTAACAAAGCTCTGCCAGGCAAGTCACACCTTTGCCCTGCTCATTTGTGCAGCCACCTCTTAGGGCAGGGGTGTCAGATTGCTGTCATATGACAGCCACATATGAGGTCCTCGCTGTTCCTGCACCCACGAGTCCTCAGAGCTGGGGAGCAGGTACCAATCTCCCCAGGGTAAGTCTGGACTGGTGCTCAGCACACAGGAGCAGGAACATGGGGTGTGGGGCACTGCACAGTGCTCTCCAGGCCTTGTGGGGTGGCCTTGCAGAGGGCAATGGGGCCTCAAGTTGCTCCAAGGGAGGTTTAGATTGAAGATTAGAGAGAACTTCACTGAGAGGGTTGTTAGACACTGGCACAAGCTGCCCAGGGAGATAGTGAAGTCCCCATCCCTGGAGATGCTGAAAAGCCATGTAGCTGAGGTGTTAAGGGTCATGGTTTAGTGGTGGGCCTGGCAGTGTGAGGTCAGTGGTTATACTTGATGATCTTAAAGGTCTTTTCCAACCAAATCAATTCTATGATCCTATGAACAGCACCAAAGCACAGTATCCTATGGCCACTCCTTTAAAAGCACAAGAAACAATGACAAATCGAACATTCTGCCCTGCTTGGGGCATCCCGGGGCCCACACTGACAGGAAAAGCCCCATTCCAGCCTGGGCTGACCTTGACGGCACTTACATGAGGGGTCTCTGTGTGACGATGATGTACTCAGGCTTGCCGTTCTTGTAGACAAGGCGTGCATTCGCCTGCACCCACTTCCAGCGGTTCTCCTTTGTCAGCAGGCGGAACACCGTCAGGCCGCTCTCACCCGTTTTCATCACTGCCAGGAGGAAGCACACATCCTGAGGGTTGTCAGCACCTTACCAGAGGCAGAGCTGCCTCCAATGACACAGGTAGGGTGACAGCAGCAGCATGGCTGGCACACACAGGGGACATCATCCCAGCCAAAAAACCTTCACCCCCCCCCACCCCCAAACGCTCCCAGCAGTGACAGCAAAGCATAAAGTAAAGCATCCTTTGGAGAAAGAGCTGTCGGGCTCCACACGGAGCTGCTCATCATCCCAGTCCACTCATCAGCCTCAGAGCGGGGCACCAAGGCAGGGACTCTTACTCCTGACGTGGTTCTCAGCACAGTACAGCATGTCAGCAGCATGGACGAACTGGTAGCCAGAGCCACGCATCCGCAGCTCCGCCTCAGTGTAGCCCAAAACAATCTTCCCCCTGCGGGAGACCGAGAAAGGCACCCAGCTCAGAGGCTCAGATATCCCCCAGGCAGGGTATGGAACAGGTACTGGAAACCCACGGCACCACCCCTCATCACCCCGCCACGTACTTGGCATCGCACGCCAATGGGGTGAAGTCCAGCTTGTGCTTCGTCCTGAAGATCATGTTCTTGGTTCGGATCTGCAGGATGGATGGGGGCTGCAAGGGGGTGGAGATAGCAAAGAGAGCGAGCTGGGGTGGCAGCACAGACCCGTCCTCAGACCTTTTGTTCTGCCCATGAAGGAATTTCAGCCTGCCTTGAAGGTTTAAAGCCTGGGAAGAGAAGAAAAGTTCGGTGTCACACAGCAAATTGGATGGAAGAGAAGTTGGGGAGGACAGCTGCATGGAAAGAAAGCCATCTTGCTGCAGGGCTGATACAAATAATCCCTTGAGACTCATGCCTTGTGATTCCAGTGCTCCTCACTAAAATAAGACAGAAGACCAAAGGGATGCTATGCTGAGTTCCCTGCAACATCAGCTCACTGCCTTCTCCCCTGAGAGCCTAGGGCTTAGGCAAAAATGGCTGCAGAGCCCAGCACATGCAGGGCCCAGTAGCCTCATGCCCAGCAGGGCAGAGAGAAATGCACAAGCTGCTTCGCATTTTAGCTGAGCTGTATCCCAGCCCCATCAGGGATCACAGTATTGCTTCTTAACAAGGGACAACCAGGACCCTTTGTATGGAGTTTCCAGACTAAAGTGGGATGAGAGGGAGAGAAACAAGGTCGCTACAGCTCTGGTTATGAAGGTAAGATCCTCACTAATGTGCAGTACAGAGGAGGAGGGATGAATACCACCTAGTTGGTCCTAAGACATGCCTTTAATAAAAAAGCCTAGCAAAACATGTTGAGGAAAAGCACTTTTTTCCCAAAATTCAACATCTCTGAAAGGAACAAAACCCACATGGAGAGGTTGTAGGTACAGATGAAAAACAGCAGAAAGATCCCCCTGTGGAGTCTGGCAGCTGCTGCACATGGCAGGAAGGATCCTCGGGTCTTTCAAGGCCAAGTTTTATACTCCAGCAGTGGTATTGAGGCCTAGGGGTGAGCCTGCCCCCACCCTCCTGTGGAGGTCACAGCACGGGTCTGCACTCACCAGGAAGCCGGAGGAATTATCCAGGAGGCAGCGAAAGCGGCACACAAAGCTCCTCTCCAGAAAGGAGGAGTTTTCTGGGGGCAGCTGATCCAGCTTGTAGGTGACAGCAGAAGGGCCAAGACTTTTCCCCTCTGTGGGAAGGAGAGACTGGGAAAGGAGCAAGCAGGGGGCCCAGCAAGGGCTGGAGGTCCCCAGCAACAGAGATTGTGGAAGTTTGCAGAGCACAGCAACAGAAACGTCCAGAAAGCCACAGCAATTTGGATGAACCCATGGCTTGTCCACACAGACACAAGCCCCATGCAAGCAGTGGCAGGGAGCCAGGCTCCTTGGCATACACAGGCAGCTGCCTCTCATGGCAGCCAGGATGCCTGGCTCCCAGCCTGCTTTTACCTCCTGGAGAAGGCTCGTCCTCAGGAGCATGGGGTGGGTTGAGAGCCCAGTGCAGGTTGCGTCTGAATTCCTGGTGGTCCTCGGTGTGGATCAGCTCAAAGATGCTCTGGTGCATGACATCTGTCTAGAGTAAAGAAGCCATGCCTGAGCTCTGTTGCCCCAGGCATTACTGCTCACATCCTACCTGGCAACAGCCCATCAAGACCATCTCTTACACAGTGCTCAACTAGGTCTCTGGCTAAATGACGTTGGACACCTTCCACCAGAGCTGATGCTGGTGGGAACAGAGAACATACCTGGCTCTAAGGACCACTTACCAATGGTAGGCCACACTTCCCCATCGATCCTAAAGGGTGACCAGCAGTAGTGGCTTGTGTGGCCAGATTTTGGTAGCAGGGGGCTACATGGGTGACATGTGAGAAGCTGCTAGAAGCTTCCCCTATATCTGATAGGGCCAGTGCCAGTCTGCTCTAAGATGGACCCACCAACTAGGTCAAGTCAATTAGCAATAGAGGTAATGCCTCTGTGATTAATGCATTGGAGAAGTGAAGGAAGTTATTGCACAGGTGCAAAAACCACAGCAAAAGAAGGGAGTGAGAATTTGAGAACAATATCTCTGCAGACACCAAGGTCCCTGGAGAAGGAGGATGAGGAGATGTTCAGGCACTGGAGGAGAGACTCCCCTGTAACCTGTGGTGCAGCCCATGGTGAGGCAGCTGTGCCCAGTGGGGAGCAGAGATCCACTCGCAGCCCATGAAGGACCCCACGCTGGAGCGGATGGATGCCTGAAGAAGGCTGTGACTCTGTGGGAAGCCCACACTGGAGCAAGTTCCTGGCAGAACCTGGCAGCAGCAGCAAAGTCCATCTGTAATGGACTGACTGCAATCCCCATCCCCTGTCCCCCTGTGCTGCTGGTGGGGAGGAGGGACAAACCCAGGAAGAAAGAGGGGTGGGGGTGGCATTTTAAGATTCAGTTTTATTTCTCATTTCTCTACTGTGTTTTGATTATTAATAAATCAAACCATTTGTTCCAAAGTAGAGTCTGCTTTGCCCATGATGGTAACTGCTGAGTGATATCTCTGTTCGTATCTTGACTTGTGAGTGCTTTGTCATATTCCTCTCTCTTCTGAGCAATTTAGGAGGGGCAGTGGTAGAATGGCCTTAGTGGGCACTTGGGTTAAACCACCACAGCAATGCTGCTCCCCTCTGCCATACTTGCCCTGCTATCATGGTGTCCTCCAAAATGCTAGTGCTGTCTTATGAGTCAGCTCATAAGAGATGAGATGAAACCATGGGTTTGGGAACTAAACATCAGCAAAGCCACCCCATCCCCACAAGGTTCCCAAGAGAACAAGGCACCTGCTCCAGGTCACGCTCTGCCTTCCCAGACAGACAGTCCGCATCCACTCAGGTGTTGGGAAAAGCCAGAGGTGTGGGAGCAGCACTAAACCACAGCAACCAAAGGGCTGGAGGTAAGTCCCACTTGCCAAACATTTGACTTAGAGCCCTCCAGGTCATGTAGGTGCCCAGATAACCATAAAGCACTGGAGAATTATGGGGTTTACCAGCGGTCACCCAGAGGAGTGGGTGCTCAAAGGCAAACTGGAGAGAGAACCCCAGACCTCTCACCATAGCATTATACTACGGAGCCACAACCTCACAGGCTGTCAGCGTGGCTGGTAGAAAGCATGTGTGGGCTAGCAAAGTTGCTTTGACATTTCCCAGACAGGGTACATATTCAAAAGTCTCACGCAGCCCTGAGACCCTGTGACCCTTGCAGAGCTCCCTGTCTGCAGGGAACTTGGGGCTATTCTCCACCACCACAGTAAAATCCACTCTGCAAATCCACCACAGCAAGCCTGAGGCATCTTACCAACCTGATGAAATCCCAGATAGTCCTGAATTGTATGGGAGGAGTAAAATATCAGTCCTTCCGAGGTCACCACCAGCACAAAGCCATTGAGCGCCTAGGAGAGAGAGGAGATCAGCAGGTACATGCCACACTCACACATCACCCCTATCTAGCAGGACAGCAAGGTCCATTCTGCTCAGACACCAAACCATGGGTTTTGGCAGACCTGATGAGTCTGCTTTACCCAGCAGAGGTCAAGGCCTGCAGCTCGTTCTCAGGTTTCTCCTCTGCTCTGCATTGCATTAGTGATCTCCACCAACAGAAGGCTGGCTGGAGAAAAATGGGGAGCAAGGCTGGCAGAGCTGTGCTCACTAAACAAGCAGATGGTACCTTCTGCTGGGTTTCCCCGAGGTCATGGAGCTCTTCCCTACAGCTGCCCGAGTGTATCCTAACCCAAGCTGATGGAAAACTTTGCTTCCATCCCAGAAGCATTTGCTCAGGCTCACATTTGGACATTTATACTCATTCTATGTGAAGAGCAAATAAAACCCTTAGAACTCCTCGCAGAAGAAAGCAGATACCTTCAGGAACTGTTCTGTCCTGGAAATCTGGCAGAAACTAACCTATCTGACAACCTTGAATCCAAACAGCATTGTGTGTCACCTGCATTTAATGTTCACCTGTGTCCACCTGGGTGGCTCTGCTCACATGGTTCCCATCCTCCTCACAGCCCTTGACTGGCTCAGGGCAGCCCAAGGCTGGAAAAGCCAGGCCATACTGAGTGGGGAGAACCCACTGCAGATGACCATGTGCTGACAGTATTGGTTGGGCATCCTCCACTGCTGCCTGGCTCAGGTGAATGGGGCAACAAAGATGATGGAGTGAAGCATCTCCCTCCTGATGAAAGGCTGAGGGAGCTGGGGTTCTTCAGCTTGGGGGTGACTGAGGGGTGACCTCATTAATGTTTACAAATACATAAAGGCCAGGCGTCAGGAGGATGGAGCCAGGCTCTTCTCAATGATGTCCAATGATAGGACAAGGGGCAATGGGTACAAGGTGGAACATAAGAGGTTCCGAAGAAACACAAGGTGAAACTTCTTCACTGTGAGGGTGAGGGAGCACTGGAACAGGCTGCCTGGGTGGGTTGTGGAGTCTCCTTCTCTGGAGACATTCAAAGCCCACCTGGCCGAGTTCCTGTGTGACCTACTCTAGGTGGTCCTGCTCTGACACTGGGGGTTGGACTAGATGATCTTTTCAGGTCCCTTCCAACCCTTAAGATTCTGTGACTGTTGAAATTCCTGCTGCTTTGGGAGAAACCTGCCCAGCTCCTGGCCTCATGTGCATCCTTTCCATCCTCTTCAGGTGCCAGAGGGCTGGAGAAGGATTGTGCCGGGCCTGCCTGGACTGTCCACAGAGAAGGACAATGCCTAGAGAGGTGTCATCTCCACTCCCTGCTTCCTCCTCCCAGATCACCCATTCTACAGCTAAGGTGGCCAACCTAATGCTGCCAAGAGCCTTAACCAGTGAAAAGGGAAAAGGTGAAAGTGAAAGCAAAAGAGTTTGGGGTCTGACTTGTGACAAGTCCTTTCCTCCCAAAGCAGGAGAGAAGACAGTCTGAGTCTGGTCTTGGAGGAAAACTGTAGAATGGCAGGTTGACCTGAGAGTAACTTTTCCTTTTGGCAAATATGTAATTCTGGTGAAGAAGCCAGAGAACAAGTCTGATGAGGAGCAGCTGAAGGACCTGGGTGGGGTGCAGCCTGGAGAGGAGGAGGCTGAAGGGAAACATTGATCACTACAACAACCTTAAAGGAGGGAGGTTCAGATTGGAGAGGAGGAAGAACTTTTTCCCTGAGAGGGTTGTTAGACACTGCCACAGGCTGCCCAAGGAGGTGGTGGAGTCACCGTCTCTGGAGATATTTCAAAGCTGTGGGCCATGATTTAGTGGTGGGCCTGGCAGTGTGAGGTCAGTGGTTGGACTCGATGTTCTCAACCAGAATGATTCCATGATTCATTCCAAACTAACACCCAGTGACAATGTGCTGCAAGGCACTCACCCAGCCTGCCCAGCACTGTCCTTCCAAAGCACTGCATGGCAGCCTAAGGACCAGGCATTGGCATTCGCAAGGGAAGAAGATGCCTGAAGCTTGGGGCCCATGACAGCCACAAGACGTGAGTCACAAGACACTCTCAGCCACGATTCCTTCCCTCTGGAGCTCTGAGTGGGGCACAGATGTACACGATGCTACCAGCTGGTTCATGCACACTCTCCACCCAAACAGGATTCACCTGTGCTTCCTTTTCACCAAATAAATTCTGAAGCTGTTTTGGCCATGCAGGTTTGAAGCACTAAGCCCTCCCCACAGAAATACAGACATCAATCCAAAACTTCCAATGCATTTTTAATGATATACAACTTACATATTTTACAGTTCACTGGCCCTTCCATCCTTTCCTCAAGCTCCAGGACTGCAAAGTCAAAATTCAAGGGAGCTCTGCGTTTCCTGGTGGGGATGGGTCAAGCTGCTCTTCCTCAAGAGAGGCTTGTTCCTACCAGCTTCACAAAATTAGGAAGTAATTTGTGTGTTTTCTCTGACCCAACAGCCCCAGGGCTGGCAAGACAGGATACAGGTGAAGGGATGAGGATGCTGGCTGCCAGCACCCTTTGCACCTGGGTGTCAGTGAAGATTAGAAGGCTCAGAAGAGCTTCTCTGCCACTCTGAACATGCAGCTGCTGCCTCAGGAGCTCTGGCACCCCTTCGACACCAGGTATGAGCTGATATGCAAAAGAACTTTGCTAACAGAGGCAGTGGTAGGATCCAGGGGTGCAGCTGTAGGCACTGCACTAGCCTTTGCCAACCATGAGGTGCAAGCCCAGTGACATGGACCTTGTCATCACCTTACCATGGCTGGGAGCAGATCCACCAGAGTGCCTGACCCTGAGTGCTGGCATCACACTGTGACTCAGTTTCCCCAGCTCTGAAACAATCCTGATGGACTTCCAGTAAACACCTTCAAGCCCACAATGCTGCCTAAAAGCAAAGGCCACAGAAACACAAAAAAGCCACTGGCTTAGCTCCCTAGAAGCAAAACAGCTTTCATGGCTGTGACAGTACCAGCCAGCTGCCCCTTGTGAGGATCCTCCTGCCAGCTCAGAGCAGAAGCCCTCCAGAAGACAGGGTCCTTCCTGTGGTGGAGACCCCAGAAACCATTCAGAGCCCAAATTGTCCTGTTCCACTAGCTTGACTGCAGGCAGGGAAGCCACAGTAGCCAGCCCTGGCTGCTTCCCCCACTTCCTAATGCATAGACATCAAGATTAATTAGGATCTAGAGTATAGTCTCAGCCAAGTCCAGCTATTGTTACTGCCAACTCCCATTTCATTGTCCAGATCTGTGTTTCTCCCCCCTTGCCTTCCCTTTATTCTGGGCACAAACACTCTCTCAATTTGCTGGGCTTGATCTAAATGTGTGGGAATCTGCCGTAGAGGTTAATTAGTGCTGCCAAAGGCACTTTAACCCTTTAGGCAGCTTTGGAGGCATTGCTGTGGTCAGGAGAAGCAAGCAGCATCCTGCAGCACTCTGTCCTTCCCTAAGGGCTCTGACTAGCTAGCAGATTTCATGCCCAGTAGTCAGCAATGTGTGTATGCACTGGGCAGAGGTGGGCCACTCAGATCTCAGCCTTGCTAAGGCCTTGGTCCCTGCAGAGGGATTTTCGTGCTTTAACCTCAGGTGAAGACACCTTCCTCTGCTGAGATTGCTGCTGGAGAGAGCCTTGGTGAAAAAGGACAGACCAAAAATGTAAAGCTGCAAAATCAGAGGACAGGAAGGGAAGAATTAGGGTGGATGAGATGAAATTTGGATGTCAAAAGTGATAAACTAGGTGGAGGTAGTTTTATGAACATGCAGGAGTGCTTCCTTGGGGCACAGAGGCAGGTCCTGAGCCCCTGAAACATCCAGCATCATGCAGATGGACCCCTGGGAAGAGCCAAACTTAAACTCAGAGCCTTTAGCACCCAACTTGGCACCTCTAAATGAATGGCATCAAACTGTGGGGAAAGTTGATGAGCGGGACATCAATCTTCAGCAAGCACTGCTGAGCATGTTTTTATTATATACACTCCAGAACATTCTCAGGTTTTTTGTTATTAACCAACCTGGCTTTAGGATTTCTCTCACTGAACACAGAGATCCCAGCTCCCCAGCAGGATAGTAGTTATACTTACTGCCCAGCCCACTTGCCCTGCTCTGGACAACAGCCACGCAGGGGACGGAGCTGAGACAGTGCCTGGTGCCAGGCAGGGAGGGAAGGGGAGATCTGCGTCTCCACGCGACATCGCACTGCTGGAGCCCGACCTCTTCCTATTCACCCCACACAGTTCATAGACAGCGGGTCATCTCCTGGCATCTCTGAACAAGTCATGGAAGCAGCAGGCTCAGTCCAACTGTGCTGCAGTGTTACAGAATCACAGAAGGGTGGAAGTTGGAAGGGACCTCTAGAGATCTTCCAGTCCAATCCCCTAATAAAGCAGGTTCACCTAGATCGGGATGCACAGGAAAACATCCTGGTGGGTTTGGAAAGTCTCCAGAGTCTCCATAGAAGGAGACTCCACAGCGTCTCTGAGCAGCCTGTTCCAGGCTTACCCCCACAGGAAAGACTTTGCTTTTGTCTCCAGCATCACTCAAGGAGCTGACTACATGCTTCTTGCAGAGCTCCCCACGTACATCCACATAACCCATGCATATGGGCTGAGCATACGGCCCATCAGCGCCTATCTCTGTACTCAGTGTCATGCATCACTGCCTCAAAACCAGGTAAGGCTTCCATGACATATTCTCCTCAGTTTTCACCAGTGTTTAGATGATACTCCCAAACAGTGTGCAGTGTGCCTGTGTCAAAACATGCTCAAAATGTCTTGCTCTGCTTGACTCCTGTGTTACACCTATGGTCCATTTACACACGAAGGCAGAGAAGCAGAAGAGCCAAATCTCTATGCTCAGAAAGACAGCACTGCTTCCACCAAGCTGGAGGGTTTCTTACGCATGGATAGATGGCAATTTCTCCAGGAAGGATGCGAAAAAGAGGGGAGGAGCAGCACAGTTTCTGCCCCAGGGACCTGAAGAGGTCTTAAACCTCTGCTCAGTCAGAAGCACTATGAGCTACACCTTGTGAAATTACTGCTTCACCAAAACATCCTGCAATCAGTACCTTAATAGATTGCTCTTTGGGTGAAATTTAAAGGAGATAGAAAGAGGACAAGAGGAAAATCCCTTGAAGGTGTCTGGGAGAGGTGGCCAGGGAGAAGCACTGACCTGCAGGAGCAGCTCGCCTTCTGGTACTGCTGCTGAGCCTGGAGCTGGTCCCTTGCCGCGGTCTCCATCCCTCTCCACTTCTTTGGCACTGTGATTCTTTAGAGCCACTGCAGGAAGCAAAGGGAAGGGACTTCAGTGCTGCAGCAACACACTCAAGCCACCACCACAAACATTGAAACGTGGACTTGGTTGCAAAGCTGGACAGTGATGTGCCAGGGTAAGTTCTGAAATAGCCAGCCCTTCCCTTCATCCCTCAAAAGAGCTGATCTTCACAGGATGTTTTATCACTCCTCAGTACTCTCAATTTACCCCTGCAGTACTCCAGATGTGGCCTTACCAGGGCAGAGTAGAGGAGGGGTAGAACCTCCCTTGATCTGCAAGCCACACTCTTCTTAATGCCCCCTAGGATGCCATTGGCCTTCTTGGCCATGAGGGCATGTCGCTGGCTCATGTTTAGTTTGCTGCCCACCCAAATTCCCAGGTTCCTCTCCACAGAGCTGCTCTCCAGCAGGTCACCCCATCCTGTACTGGTGCACAGAGCTTGTGGGTGAGCAGTTTCCCAGCTGGTGTGAAAGGCAGGTGCTCCTGGTGCATGTGTGGGCCTCACAGGATCACGTTCACAGGGCAGCCACAGGCAGAGGGCAGAACAGAGATCACTCTCCAAAGCAGAGTCCCCACCATCTATGAGCATTTCTCTGCTGGGAAGGCAAGTGCTCAGTGAAGGCACACAGCTCCCTCCTCCATGGCCAAGGTTCACTTTCTATCCCAGTGTCCTCCCACTCCTTGTCAGGCATATGCCCAGCACTGATTCACAGGTGAGTTGGACAAGGAAAGTCTGCAGAGCCCCATTGGTACACAGAAGGCTTTTGGGACGAAATCCTCCTTCAGTACATACAGGACTGTGCCAAAAGATGGATTCTACTCCCTAACCAAATACAAAGCATGTTCAGGTTCTAATATTGCTTTTAATTAAGAGAGAAAACCTGATATGGCAGCAAAACTCCCGCTTCTGGGAGGTGTGTAACATTTCCCTTGGACCCAGACTGCAAAGATTATTCCAGGAGCTATTTAAGCACCAAGGGGCTGACAGCCTGGGATTAAGGTTACAACAGCAAGTGGGTCTTGAGAGTGCCAGGGTGGCTGTGCCCCTGCTGCCAGGTCCCACTGGGTGCCTGCCTGCATTGGAGCCTGACAAGCCCCTTGTCATGGTTTAGCCAGGAGCAGTTTTTGCTTGGTAACAGGGGGAAGGGGTTGCCGTGAAGACCCGGTAAAGAGTTCCTGTATTTCCCCTCGCTCCTGGGTTCAGACCCATCTCCAGCCCAGCTGGGTCAATCTGGTGCCTCTGCCATCACTATTTAAGGATGGGAATTTGAAGTGCTTGGCAGGAGGTGTAAGAGTGGTACAAGATGGAAGTGACTATGCGGATCTCATAGTCAGAGAAGGAGGGAGGAAGGAAGGAAGGAGGAGCACCAGACCAGAGACCCCTCTGCAAATCGTGGTGAGAACACAGCTGTGCCCCTGCAACCCATGGAGGGCCATGGCTGGACTGAGAGCCACCAGCAGCTCTGTGTGAGTGTGCCCCGACAGACGAGAGACGGTGTGAGGAGGCGGCCATGGCGCAGGCCGTGCTGGAGCCTGCGGGCCGCAGAGCAGCCCCACACGAGAGGCAGAGAGGAGCTGCAGCCTTTGGGATGAACGCATGTGGGAGCAGCCCATGCAGGGCTGCTGTGTGTGTGAGGTACCCCATGGAGGAGCAGGGAGGACTGGTGTGGAGCCCACCTGCCCTGAGGGGAGACAAACGGCAGAAGCCATCAGGAATAGGCTGACTGAAACCCCCATTCCCTGCCCCTCTAGGCCGTTCAGCAGAGGAGGGGAAAAAGACATCAGGATCAGGACTCTGAATTGGGGAAGAGGGGAGGGGTGGGGAGAAGGTGTTCTTAAAGGGCTGGTTGTACTCTTCATCATTGTACCACTCTGTGTTGTTTTCTGTTTGTTATGTTTTGGGGTCTATGGTTATGTTTTAGTTGGTGTTGGATTAAATTATTTCCTGTTTTCTTCCCCAAGCCAAATAGCCTGGTCTGTTTTGTCCTGGACCATAAGCAGCAATTAAGCTCTCCCTGACCTTTAGGAATTCTCAAGTCTGTGGTACTCGAGTCTAACCATGGTCTTTTGTCCCAGGATGGGCCTAAACCGTGACAACCCTACAAAGTCCTAGGCATGTGCATGCCATTGGGCGGAGCACAGTGTCTGCATCACCTTGGCAGGGCCCCGAGAGGCAGACTGAGGTTATGCCCTTCCAGCAGCTTGTTCTTCTGATCCCTGAAAGCAAAACAGAGGAGCTATGAATTATTAAAGGTCTTCAGTCCTCCTCTGCTAGCTCCCAGACTGCTGTGCAGGAAGTGCAAGATAAAGATACACCTGGGTGATAGAAGAGTACCTAAAGGGTGCTGCCTTCTACTGTGAGGTCTGGTTTAAGAGGTTGATAATTCCCTGCAAAGGAAAACTTGAACAAAACCACTGCCTAAAAACAGATTTTGCTATCAGCATCTGAGCTGATCCTAAGCTGTGGAACAAGATGAAATATCAGTTAAAATCAGAGGATGGTCCACTATCCACCATGCAAATCTCTGCCAGCAAATCTGGCCTTCTCCTGCAAACGGGATCAAACCATCAGGGCTGAGGGGCTGCTCTCATATGAAGCAGAATCCCTGTGGGGGTCTTCCCATGACCTTCAACAAACAGCACATTTTCTGTCCGAGCCACCCAAGGAACCCCAAAGATGACCCATTCTTGGCTGCAGACATCTCAGGATGGCCTCCTGCCTGGGGTCTCCCAGCTTTGTCTCTCCATAAATAGCCCTACGCAACCCCTCGGGTCAGCAATTCAGCAAAACTGTCACAGTGCATCAGGCTGACGGAGCAGAGACGAGCAGAGAGTTGCTGTGGCATTCTCCTCGCCAGCCCAGCACCCTGCCCAGCACTGCCCGCCTGCCCACCATCCTCTCTACCTGCCCAGCACCCTGTCTGTCTGCCTGCCTGCTTGGATTCCCCCATCTGCCCAGCATCCTCAGCCTAGGGAAAGGTGGTGTTCCCAACACAGCACCTCATGTTGGACAGGAGACAAGGCACGGTCTGTACCCTCACTGCATAACTGGGAACAGGCATTTGCAGGAGGAAGAGAGAAGTGGCTTTTCCTGGGCTCCCTTCACTCTGGCCACCAGCATTGCTTTTGCCACTAGGAACTGTGGAAGGAGGAAGGTGAGGAGAAGCTGGTCACCCAAATGCAGCAAGGCTTGCCTACTTCTGCTATTTCTTCAAAGAAAAAAAAAACCAAACCAACAAACAAACCACGTTCTGCCAGAACTCACAGACTGCTTTGCCATAAAACGCCTTTTAACTGAAGAAAAATCTCTCCCACCTGGCTGCATCTCACAGAATCACAGAACGGTGGGGGTTAGAAGGGATGTCTAGAGATCATCCAGCCCAACACTCTGTGAAAGCAGGTTCCCCTCAACCAGGGGGCACAGGAATGTGTCCACGTGGGTTTGGAAACCTCCAGAGAAGGAGACTCCACACCCTCCCTGAGCAGCCTGTGCCAGGGCTCCCTCACCTGAACAGCAAAGAAGTTTCACCTCCTGTTACAGTGAACTTCCTGTGTTCCAGTTGGTATCTGTTACCCCTTGTCCTGTCATTGGGTGCTACAGAAAAAAAGAGTCACCCCATCTCTACAGAATGAGCTCCCTGCCCACATCTGCCTCCCAACAGGAGAGGACTTTCTGCATCATGGTGGTCCTTCCACCCAAGTGCTCGTGCATCTCAGCAGCTCTCTGCTGCCTGGCCTCTGCTTTCGCCTGTGGGGGCAGGAGAGCCAATGGGGCTGAGATTACTCCTATCCTGGGATGATGCACAGTACACAGCCTGGGAAACTGTTTCATGTGATGCTGAGGGCACACCTTGCTGCTTACCAGTGAACTCCTGAACCTGCCAGGGTTTTGCAGACCTGAGAAATCTCAGGTATTAAGCGGGTATTAACATTTTTGAGAGGATATCTCCCAGCCCCCTTCCCTTTGTGCAGCATAACCTCCAAGCAGGAACAGAGCTTTGCATCAGCTGCTGACTATGAAGGAGGAAAATGAGACAACTCAGTTCCAATCCAACTCCAGGACTTGATGCAGTAGAAGCAGCAGCAGGAAATCCAACTGCTGCACGGCTCTCCAAGAGCACCAAGGGGTTGTGTCTCCCCACCGCTGCTGCCATCATTTAAAGGTGATGAGAAAACACTGAGCCCAGCTCCAAGGGATGGCAGTGACATCTGCATGGCTGAGATCAGTCCCAGCAGGTCTTGATAGCGGAGAGAAAAGAGATGTTTTGCTAATGATGCTCCCTGTAAGCATTCTGCCATAGGGCTCAACGCTCCTCAGGTGAAGGGGAGATTGGTTTGTGTACTTATTAATGAAATTTCCTTCTACCCACCTCCCTCCTGTCTTTTGTGCCAGTTCCATGAAAAGCAGGTCTTCCACTCATATGGGAGTACTATGAGGCACCTCCAGATGTTCATTCCCATCCACCTCTCCACCTCTGAGATGCTCACAGGCAAAGGCATCTGCAGCTCTGTGGCTTGGTATGCACACCCTCACATTAAATAACCCCTCAAATTGCTCTCCTGCACTTTGTTGAAAAGAAGAAACAAAATATTGGAAGCTTAGGGAAAAAAAAAAATCTCATCAAGTTTCTTTTGAATAAACTGAGGTTGTTCCATTTTTTAATCTAAATTCTTAATCTAGAAGAGGAAGGTGGTTCCCCTCCCTGTGAGAATAGTGTTTTCCTTTTAAAAATAAATAGCTTCCCCCCTGTAAGAGAAAACCCTTTTGCTGCCGAGCTCACACGGGTCTGTGTGGGAGGCAGGGGATGCCTGTCACAACTCGCTGGCAGCGTGGGAGCAGGTGGGTCCCCTCTCCTACTGCAGCAGCCTGGGGTCACCCATATCAGCAGTCACCCATCTCCCTCCTCCCTTGGCTTGGCAGCAAGGATTGGCACTGCCTGATGCCACTGCCAGGGACATACTCTGGGACCTGCCACATTCACTCATGAGAGCAAGTGTGTCCACCCAAAAAAGCCCATCACTAAACCATGGCCCTCAGCACCTCAGCTACATGGTTTTGCAATATCTCCAGGGATGGGGACTCCACCATCTCCCTGGGCAGCCTGTGTCTAAAAACCCTCTCAGGGAAAAAGTTCTTAATCTGCAATCTAAACCTCCCTGGTGCAACTTGAAGCTGTTTCTTCTGGTCCTATCATGCGTTACTTGGGAAAAGAGACCAACTCCCACCTGACTACAATCTCCTGTCAGGGAGTTGCAGAGAGTGATCATGTCTCCCCTCAGCCTCCAGACTAAATACCCCCAGGTCCTTCAGTCACTCCCCATCAGACTTGTTCTTCAGACCTTTCCCCAGCTCTGGTGCCCATCTCTGGACATGCTCCAGCTCCTCAATGTCCCTCTTGGAATGAGGGACCCAACACTGAACACAGCACTCGAGGTGCAGCCTCACCAGTGCCCAGTACAGGGGCATAATCACTGCCCTGGTCCTACTGGTCACATTAGTGCTGATACAGGCCAGGATGCCCCTGGCTTTCTTGGCCACCCGGGCACACTGCTGGCTCATGTTCACTCACTGTAAACCAACACCATCAAGTCCTTGTCTGCTGGACAGCTTTGTGCCACAGCTCCCCATTGACAGAAAGTTCATTAAATAGACTGCCTGACTGGTGTAGACACACTACCTTCCACAAGCACAACTGGTGAACAATGGATGCCCTGTTAATGATCTATTTGCACTTTTAAAAGCAAGGAGGCCTCGACTGAGCATAGCTTCTGTCACATCACTGAAGGCACTTGGTTCTCAAAGGAAGTAGGACATGAAGAGGTTTAAACAAGGACAAAGATGACAGGGACCTGCCAGCTTTTCCTTTCTTCTTGTAGCATCAATAGTGGTTTGAACCCTCTCACTCCCCCAGGAGCTTTAGGTGTGCATTATCCCATCCCAAAACCTCAACCTAGAGTTTCTTGCCAGCTCTGCTGCTATGCCTGCATTTGAAGGAGCTGTGAGAGACCCTGGCTGCTTGCAGACAGACAGGCAGGCAGCCACTGAGTGCCCAGCACGGACCCCAGGGACCCTGACAGCCTCCTGCCAGCTACTCCCATGACAGCCAGGAAAGGCAAGGAAAGTACACAGCAGGAATATTGACAACTTAAGGTAAGTCACAAGACTTTCCCATCTTAAATTGGCCCTCCAAGGCTAGCTCATTAACCAGGCAATTAAGAGGGTAGGCTGATCACAGGACTAGTTTTCTTAAACTGTGCCCTAGGCTTTATTGCTACACACAGGGCCCAGCAGCTCAGAATGGGGAAGAGCAGAGGAAGCCAAGGAGCAGCAAGAATCACCTCTGAACAATAATGCAGTCCCAGTTGCACACCCTCACCCCAGGCAGAGTTTTCAGGGGCAGAGTCATATTGTTTATCACAACAATCTAACTTAAAGCCCTCCTCCAGCCTGAACCCACTACCAGGGAGTAGCTTGGGCACTTTTTGTGCCATTGCAGCAGTAGTGACAGCTGTCCAGACACCTGCTGTAGCTTATAGGGCTGGGCTCACTCCTCCATCCTGCAGGTGCCACCTGAGATTTTAAGGGGACTCAAGGGAAACCCTCCACATCCACAGGAGAGTTATTGTTTAAAAACACATGGGAGAGGCAAACAGCTGAGGTTTTGGATACATGACACTAACCTGCATAAAACACACCGTGCATAGCTCAAAACCACACACAGTCCCAAACAAGAGCTCTGCCTACCCTCTGATCCACGATTACAGTCTGCACAGCTGAGCCAAAAATGTTGGAGGCCACAATACCTGCCAGGTTATCTTCCTCCTCTCTTCCCAGCCAGCGAGGCATCTGAGCTGCTCCGAGGCTGTGCCCTGGCTGCTAGCAAGCCCAGCTCTCCAGGTAGGATGCTGCACATCTCCAAGGAGCTTCCATTTAGAAGTGAAGTAAGCCCATGACTGGCTTACAGCAAGGCTCAGCAGCAGGGTTCAAACACACATCACTTGGCACCATGGCCTGAGCTTCTCTCATCCCTCTTCCTAGTGTTTATAAACCCCAGGCTTGATGCAGAGCGTCACGTGAAATGATGACTGCAGGTCAATGGCTGGACCTTGGTGCCACAGCAACCACAGTCACTTCAAGAGCATTTTGGCTTAAGCTGAGCAAGCAAACATCTGTGTTCCCAGCAGTGTGCTGCCTCGGGCTGCCTCCTGTCTAGCATGAGCTGGGGGAACAGCTGGAAGAGCTGTGCTGCATCATAGCCCTCTGGAACAGCACAAGCACACGAAAGCTCAGCTGAGACTTTTTCAGGTGATGGCAAGTCCTGGCAAAGTCTGGCACCTTGGAGCAGTCATGTGGGCACAGGTCTGGGACAGGTACAAGACTCCCTGGAGGCACCAAACTGGCCCTCAAGGGCAAGTGAGTGCCTGGGGAGTGTAGGCTAGCTCTGACACCCCAGAAGGGCCAGGCTTGCTGTAGGATGAGGAGCACAGCTTGGTTAATCTTCCCACCACGCTGCAGAGCAAGCTCCAAGAGACACTTCCAAACTGAGCCCCTGCCGGTTTTCAGATCTGAAAACGAACTTCTCACCAGGCATTGAAGTAGACCAAGCCACACAGATATTCTCCAAAAGCCACAACACCAGAAGCCTTTGAGGTACCTTCCTTTTTTGCTAATAAACCAACATACAGGGTGAGACCCAGCAGCAAACCTTCCCCTGAAGGATCTTCCCTTCTTTCTTTGTCTACAGAAGAAACGAGGACTTCTCCATAAGCCAGCAACATTTGCCAGGCCTGAGCATCAAGCGGGGAAACGGGGAGGGATCAGAGGAGAGTAGCCTGCCGGGCACTGCTGGTGAGCAGGAGGAAGAACACCTTCCTTATGAGGAAAGGCTGTGGGAACTGGGGCTGATTAGTCTAGAGAAGACTGAGGGGGGATCTCACTAATATTTACAAGTATATAAACGGTGGGTGTCAGAAGGTTGGGACATCTCTTTTTTTCTGTTGTATCTGGTGACAGGACAAGGATGAATGGAATGAAGCTGGAACACAAAGTTCCATTTAAACATAAGGAACGACTATTTCACTGTGAGGGTGATGGAGCCCTGGCACAGGCTGCCCAGGGAGGGTGTGGAGGCTCCTTCTCTGGAGGTTTTACAAAACCCACCTGTATGTGTTCCTGTGCATCCTGATCTAGGTGTACCTGCTTTAGCAGGGGGGTTGGACTAGAGGATGTCTAAAGATCCCTTCTAACCTTTCCAACATTACATGATTCTAAGAAGTAGCCCTTAAAATCAGCTTGCAGTGAGGTTTGGATGACCCCTGGTTTGGAAACCAGCTGCATCTTCTTTCAGTCCTCCTGGTCCAGGCTAACAGTTCTGGGTTCAGGTCAGGGCTGCTCTACACTGTAGGATAGGGTGTGGGATAGACAAAGCTTACTGGAGTCCACCTCCCTGGTAAGACATCTCTCCCAACATCTCAAGTCCTCCCATGGCCCTGCTTCCGCACCAAAGTTCACCTCTGTCATAGTAAGCAGTGTTCCTGGACAGAAAGCCTCTGTAGAGGCTTTGAGCTGCAAAGCCAGGCAGTAGGCCAAGAGAAAGGCACCCACACATCTGGCAGAGGAAGCAGTGCTACTCCATTATGAGAGAAGTCTCTTCCATTCCACCACTAACCAAACCTAGCACACTGGGGCATGCTTGCAGGTGGCACAGCTGCCTCCCCACTGTCCTCTTCAGCCTTGCCCTGTGCCACAGGAAAACCTGCTGCCCTGGGGTGGGCACCTGGCAATCCCAGGCACTTCTCTGCTCTGTGTCTCAGGCAACCAAACTAAGGTTCCAAACTCTACGGCTGAGCTAGAAGCAGACACAGATGCCTCCCTCTCACGTGCTGTCCCTCAGCCCACTCCAATGGCTGAACAGTAGGTTTGAGTTCGTGCCCACTATGCTGCTCCCCAGAAGGCAATCGGGAGCCCACCACAAAATGAGAGAAGCTCCTAAAGTGACCAAGATCTAGAACCCCTCCTGCTTCTCAACTGCTTGAGTCCACACAAGTTTCCCCACACACCAGCTGCACAGAAAGCGAGATGCCAAAATAAAGTTTAAAAACCCCAGTGAATTTTCCAATAGCCAGGAGAATTACTTGAGACATGGGACGAAGAAGCATCGGCTGGCACAAACCTGCTGGGTTAACTGCTGCCTGTGTTCACTGCGACTGCCCGACACCTGCTCCAGGAGGACACTCTGCAAAGCAGTTTCTCCTCACAAGGCAGCACAGCCCAGCTTCTACCTCTGCTTTTCCTTGGCCTCCTTTCAGGGAGTACTCAAGCAGCAACAAACTTGAGCAAAGGAGATGCCAGCTCCTCCTTCCTCTCTGGTCATTACAAGGGTTTGCACTGAACCACATTTTGACAGCTCTGGCTGCTCCCCATACACACAAAAGGACTCAAAACCCCTCCCGTTTTCTGATCTGATCTCACCCAGGATTTGTCCAAGCTCAGCAACTAAAACAGGTTCCTCGGGATCCTGCTTCACAATTCCAAGGATGGAGCACATGAGCTCAGACAGCTTGGCAGCAAGCAGGCAGACCTTAGCTTCCCCCCCCCCACCCCAAACCCTGTTCCCTCAGGGACCAAAGTGAAAAAAAAGGTGAACACATGCAGATGACAAAAGGGAAATTTAAAAGAAAAATGCAAAGATGTAGTCAGCAGAATATTTTGAACAGGAGTCTTACTAAGATGAGCATGATCTCAGCCCCAGCACCACTTGTCAGAGAGCTGCACTCTGTCATTCACACTGAAAGGAATAAAGTCACTTAATTTGATTTTGGGATTACTTTGCCCAGAGCATCTTTGAAGGATTGTTGTGGGGTTTTTTCTTCTTCTTTTTAAAGTTTCAGAAGAGGCTTAAGGAGGTCTGTGATAACTATTTGCATCTGAAAGGGTCTCTCCCACACCTGAACATCTGTGACCTGCCTTAAAGTAGGCAGAGGCAGGTTCCATCCAGTAGCTTCAGCCACGGTTGGGAATTTGGCACCACAGAATCGAACCAGATGCAATGAAATGAGAAAAAAAGAAAACAGAAAAAAGAAGAAAAAAAAAGAGACTCTCAGAACAGGGCATTTCCCAGTTTCTCACAATACAAACCCTGAGTAAACCACTGTGCTGGGGCTGCAGGAGTGCCCGAGCTCTTGCAGGATCCCCCGAGCCACCCTGGCAATGACCACAAGACCCAAAGCAGCTCCTGGAGCAATGCTTTGCCCTAAGACTGGCCATTTCAAACCCACCATTTAAGGAATTGCTGACATCCCTCTCTTTTATGAATTCTTTAAGCAGTAAACTTTAAATTATTGATGTTTCAGAGGAGGAGCGAGGCCTGCCCAGTGCCACGGACTCACACCTTGCTCCCACAGGAGGGGAGCCTTCTGAAACATCAGCACCACTACACTGCTCCTCTCCTCAGCTCCAGAGCATCCTTGCAGGTGATGGGTTTTGGGGAACACGTTCCAGCATTGCTAAGAGCTCCCTGCCAGGGCAAAACCAGCAGGGAAAACAGTCGTGCAGTCAAACAAACAAATTGACTTGATACTACAAGGCAAACAGCTCCATTACAAAGCCATTCATTTTTCGTTTCACTTGCTTGCCAATTCAGGGTTTTAAAAGAGAATGGAAAAGGGGAAAAAAAAAAACCAGAATGGTGTTCAGTATACTCAAGGATTTGGGGATGAAAAGATAAATGGATGGTGTTTATAAGGTTGGCTGCAGCACTCTCAAGGCACTGCTGTTTCACCAGGAAAAGCCAAGGCTGCCTAAACACCCTCCCGTGGGCTCCTATTAATTACAATTACAGCCTGGGGGGATGCAGGTGTGCCTTTAACAGGGGCAATTCTAAAAAGTTCCCAAACAAACTGGAATCGCGTCACAGGTCATTCTTACTCACTATCAGCACACCAAGAAGCTGTTGTAACTGGGGGACCAAAACTAAGTCACCTGCATAGTGAAACTTTCCAGCTGCGACTCCCAAGACGCCAAAGCCAGGGTTGTGCTGGGACTCTCCAGCCCAAACCTCAACCCGCTGCCTCAGCGGAACCCACAGACAAAATCCGGATTCCCTTCAACTCCAAACGAATGAGAGCTCCGTCTTCCCCCCGTTCGACGCATCCCGAAGCCTCCATGGCTTGCAATGGACCGGGTAAAAGGAGGGGGAAAAGGTACTTTGTGGGGGGAATAAGAGGGGTGTGTCCGTCGGGGCAGCCCTTACCACTGAAGAAGCTCTTGGCGCGGAGGTAGCCGGCGCTGAGGCGCAGGACCGAGAGCTTGTCCAGGCCGGCCACCAGGTCCTGGGGGAAGGGCAGGAGGGCGGCCAGCCGCGCCAGCTCCCGGTTCAGCCGCTCCCGGTGCCGCCTGGACGGGTTGGAGGGGCCGCCGTCGGCCGAGCCCGGCCGCGCCCTGCGGGCAGAGCCGCGTTACCTACCACCGCCGCCGCCCGGCCACGGCCCCCAGCCCCCCGCCGTCCCACTCACGCCCGGGGCACCGGCTTCCTTCGCCTGCGACCCGCGTACATGGCCGGGCCCGGGGCAGGAGCAGCTGCCGCCAGCCCAAGCACCTCACAGGCGAATTCCCGCCGGCTGTCGGGCCAGCCCCGGCCCCTCACGGCCCGCGGGGAGGCGGGTGGAGCGGCCCCGCCCCGGGGGAGGGGCTGGCGGGGTCCGGAACGGACTTGGGGAGGGGACGGACGGACGGACGGACGGATGAATGAATGAGTGAGTGAGTGAGTGAGTGAGTGAGTGAGTGAGTGAGTGAGTGAGTGAGTGAGTGAGTGAGTGAGTGAAGGGAGGATATGGGAGCAATGACCAATAGAGATGTGGTGGGATATGGGGGATGATGGGGGATGAACGGAGGGCATTTAGGAGGGATATGGTGTCAATGATGAATGGCTTGGGGAGCTGGAGGGATGTGGAGGGGACGATAGAAGGGGATGATGTGTGGATGGTGAGGGCTGCAGTGAAACTTGGAGGCAAGTGGGATATGGAGGGGAGATGACTGGTAGATGGGGGTGAGGGGAATAGGGGTGAGCAAGGATCTGGGGGTGTGATGGATGAATGGGAGGGTGATGGGTAAATGGAGTTAAGGGGAGATACGGAGGCAATGAGAGGTGGATGGGGATGAGAGTGGAGGTGAGGGGCTGATGAGGGGGTGGGGTTAAGGGGAGATATGAGGCAGTGATGGGTGGCTGAGGATGAAGGGGGTATGTTGAGGGTGATGAGTGGATGAGAGTGAGTGGGGAATGTGGGAGGATAATGTGTGGATGGGGAAGTGATGAAGGGATGATGGGTGGATGGGGTCAAGGGAGGATATGGTGCAATGATGGGTGGATGAGGGTGGAGGGGGAATGTGAAGGATTGATGGGTGCATGAGGGTGAGTGGGGAATGTGGACAATGGATGGATGGGGATGTGGAGGGAGGATGCATGGAATGGGATATGGGGGGCTAAAATGGGTTTGGGAGGTGAGGGAGGATGTGAGGACAATGACAGCTGGATGAAAATGAAGGAGAGATGGGGGATATGGGGATAATGATGAGTGGATAGGAGGGAGGTTTGGGTGCTATGGGGTCAATGAAAGTCAGGTGAGGTGCATGGGGATGTAAGAGGCTGAAGGGGAATATCAAGGTGATGAGAGGAAATGGGCCAGTGAGCTTCACCACCCACATGGGTGAGAGGTGTGAGCCCTTGTGTCACTGCAACCATGCTAGGATGACTGTCAGAATGATTGCATGCATGTCAGTGTGCTTGCCACCATCACACCCCCACTGCTGTGCATGCCCAGAGGGGCAGGGGACAGCAAGAATAAGTGTGTCACATACTGTTCTGGTTTAGCAAGGAGCAGCTTTTGGCTTAGTAACAGGGGGAGCGGGTTGCAGTGAAGACCCGGTAAAGAGTTTGCGGACTCTCCCCCGGCTCCTGGGTTCAGACCCACCTCCGGCCCGGCTGGGCCAATCTGGCGCCTCTGCCATCACTATTTAGGGGACGGGAATTCGGAATGTGAGTCAGGAGGTGTAAGAGTGATACAAGATGGAGGCGACCACGCGGACCCTTCAGCCAGAGGAGGAGGAAGGAAGGAGAAGCGATAGACCAGAGACCCCTCTGCAAGCCGTGGTGAGAATGCAGCTGTGCCCCTGCAACCTATGGACTGAGAGCCACCAGCAGCTCCATGTGAGTGAGCCCGGACGGGCGAGGGACTGTGTGGGGAGACGGCCATGGCCCAGGCCGTGTTGGAGAGCCTGCGCGCCGCAGAGCAGCCCCACACGAGAGGCAGAGAGGAGCTGCAGCCTTTGGAATAAGTGCGCGTCGGAGCAGCCCGTGCAGGGCTGCCATGCGTGTGAGTTACCCCATGGACTTGCAGGGAGGACTGGTGTGGAGTTCACCCGTCCTGAGGAGGGACAAACAGCAGAAGCTATCGGGAACAGACTGAAACCCCCACTGCCTGCCCCCCCGAACTGTTCAGGGGGGGACAGGGTAAAAACACTGGGATCAGGGCTCTGAGCCCGGGAAGAGGGGAGGGGTGACAAGAAGGTGTTCTTAAAAAGGCTGGTTGGACTCTTCACTGATGTATTACTCTGTGGTGTTTCAGTTTGGTTATGTTTTGGGTTTTTGGGGGTATGTTTTAGTTGACGTTGCATTAAATTATTTTTCTGTTTTCTTCCCCAAACCGAGTGGCCTGGTCTGTTTTGTCCTGAACCTTAAGTGGAAATTAAGCTCTCCCTGCCCTTGAGCAATTCTCGGCCACTTCGGTACTCGAGGCTAATCGTGGTCTTTGTTCCCTGATGGGCCTAAACCACCAAACATACCCACTCTGCGCTGGGCACACACAACTACATTCTCACCCAGAGGCAGGGAGGTTGTGTGTGCCTCAACCATGGTCCCCTCAGCTATATCCTTCCAGAATGCTCCACCGAGGCTCAGGAAGCTGGAGGGTCGGGCCCTAAGTGAGGTCAGAGAGCGCACGCAGTGTGGCAACCTGTGGTTCCACAGCCTGTGTCACCAGAGGGCTCCCCACATGGCTGCCATCCTCCCTAAAATTACCTCAGACACAGTAAAGCACAGCCTTTCCCCACCAACGTCCCCTGCCCCATGCCTCCCCAGGCACAGGAGCAGGGGCTGAGCCAGATCTGTTCTACTCCTTCAGCCAAAGCCCAGAGAAATTTGACTCGAGGACAAGCTGAAAGGAGACTTTTTCAAATCCTTTCTCAGTCAAGAGAGAAATGGAGAGACACTGTTTCAGGTCAAAACAAACCACCACCACCATACAAAGCAAATTGCCTTTTAATTTGTCACCAAATACAGGAGGGGTGAGTCTCAGGACATATTTTTCTCCTCAGCATCATCCATCTGCCAAGAGCAATACAAAGAAATCACAAAGCGTAAAATGAGACACTGCCACGAAAATAGACCTTGCATGCACATACACTGCGGGGAGAGGGATGAGACACAAAGAATAGAGCATCAGGGCTCTATCTCAGCCCGGTGCCCCCTCCTCCTGGGCACTTCTTGCCTGGTCAGGAGCTGTTGGCCCTCTCTGGGGCCATGCACATTTTTGTGTTCTCTCACAGGTGCCAGGACAACAGAAGGGCTGGTGAGGGGTGTCCAGCCTGATGCTTTTTGGGTCCATTGATTTGTAAACACTCTGTGTCACAGCCAGTCAGCTCCTTGCCCCATCCTAGGTGCTCCTCCAGATCATTTTGGAAGAGTCTGGTACATTTCCAGCAGTGCTCTGTTCTCAGCTTGTAGCCAAGAGCTTGACTCTTCTGGAGTCAAGCCCTTCCCAAGCTCCATCTTGCCTTGGGAGCAGCTACAGGAGCACAGCAAGGCAACACAGTGCATGAAGGAAGAGACCTGAGGAGATGCAGCCACCCCACACCAGGACACATGCAGGTTTGCTTCTGGGTGAGCCCTGGACCTAATTGTACATGCTTGGCAAACAGCATGTGCTCAATACTGGTGTGGGACACAGACATGGTGCTCAAGGCAATGGGTGCAAGGAGGCGGGGGGGAAGATGTGGAGGTCCCCAGACACTCCAACTAAGATAACTCATCACATCTGGCTTTTAACCAAACCCTCCTCTCCATCACTGCTTTTTCTGTGGGTCTTCCCTTGTTGATCTGGGAGAATTTGGTGGGAAAAAAATAATTAATATCTTAGACTAAAAAATCCAAAAGAAAGGGAAGACTGGTTGTGTCAGTCTCCAGGACCAACAAAGTTGGTCTGGAGAGGCAGATGGCAGTCACACATCTGCCTTTCTCACTGCTTTGGCAAAACCACACCACATCCAGCAAGTGCGGGGATCAAACCCCATCATTCCTCCATGTGATGGCACTGCTGAGCACAGGAGAGAAAGCAAAGATGAGCCAGTGACAGAACCAAGGGGAGCTTGGCTGGACTTTCCCTGCTTTTCTGCAAAGGAAGGTCACAGCTTGGTACCTCCTTCTTCCAAACTCCCTGGGAAGGCTGTGAAGAGCCCCAAGCTCTCATCTGCCTCTGTTTTCACCAACTCCACCTCCTGCAGAGACCTTTCCAGTGCTGCTGAGCAGCTCAGTGCCTTGTGATACCCCTTTTTCCTAAGGAACTGGGTCACCGCGGACTGAAGAGGAGAAGAGGAAATGGAGAGCACAGGAGGGAGGAAGCAAGGAACAAAACAAAGGAGCTCAGGCAGGCTGAGATGTTGGCAGGGGACTGAGCAGCAACATGACAAGAGTGGTCCACACACCCTGGTGCTACAGGCCTGTAAAGCAGGCAGGTCCATCTGCAGGAACTGCCATGAGCATGTGTGCCAGCAGAGTGTCCTTCCTTGGACCCAAGGAGTCTGACAAACATTCCCACTGGTATGGCTGCATCCCCCTGAAAGGCTTCTGATGGAAAAAAAACCCCACAAAACACTTCAGCCTAGGCTACCTGAAAGCTCTGTTAGGCCACACTCCTGCACCCACCTTTGCAGGGAGAGCTGCTGAGCACCTCGAAACTGAGCCGGGTGAGGAATGCGATGTGCCAAGGTGGCTCTCCCAAGGCAAGACAAAGCACCCAGCTGCTGGGGACAGGATATTTGAGAAGCATCCCTAAGAAAGTTGCTCTCCTGTCTAAAAAGAGTGTTTCCATACTGGCACTCCAAGGTGGGGCCATTGTGCACTTGGACCCATGCTGGACCCCAGCAAGAGCTCATTGTCTTGCACTGGACCTGCCTCACCACATCTGCAGGCAGCTGCCTACAAGAGCCATGTCTGTCACTGCATGAGCCACTTGTCCCCTCAGAGCCCTGTGTGTGACACCACAAAAATGGGGCTTAAGGTGGGGTGTCGGTGGATGTTTGGGGAAGTCACCATTCTCTGGCAGCCTCCTCACTATGGAGGTCCCTAGTCCCAGAGAAGAAGGACTCACACAAGCCCTATGCAGGGCAAGGAGCAGTTTGGAAGGGCAGCAATCACAGCCTAGCCCCTGGAGAGCCCTCAGGGCTGCCAGCCAGCAAAGTCTGTGACTCCAGATACATTCCTGCCACTTCCAGCTGTTTTGGAGCTCTGGCCATCCAAGCCTATGGTGAGCAACCTCCAGAAGAGCTCTGACCCAAAGTATTGTCTGGGTTTGCTTGGATCAGGACATCGTACCACCAAACCACCAGTGTGTTTGAGTGTGATGGAGGTGGGCAGCTTGGTCTGGCAGCTTGGGCCCACCAGCTCTCACCTGGTCTGGCTCTGATGGTGAGGAATGTTTTTGAGTCTCCTTCTCTGGAGACATTCAAAACCCACCTGCATTCTCTGGTGGTCAGCATGGTCCTGTCAAGCCTATGGGCAGCTCAGACCACTGACTGTCATGTCCCTGCCCTCAGAAACATACGAAAGCAGAGCCACCTGCTTAACCAGACCTCTGGGTACTTTGAAAAGGCCAGTTCCTATCTGACAGCTGTTTTGACTTGAAGCATCAGCCCAGGAGGATCTCTTGGAGAACTGGGAAAGTGTGCAAAGAGAGGACAAAGAGGAAGCACATCAGTCTCTGCAGGCGCACCAGGAACTCTTGCAATGAAATCGGTTTGGCAGCCTCATGACCCTCAGTTACTTGCCCAGAGGAGCTGGACATCAGGGCAACTGGGAGTAACAGGGTAGATGTGGTGAGAGACCTGCTTCTCCTTGGCATCTTGTGTAAGCCATGGTACTCCAGGGCACTGACACTGCTCTCCAGAGAGATTTCCTCTAAGTGAGAGCATGTGTGCGTGGCAGCATGATGCAAGAAAAGACTCACACACAGAGACAAAAGGATCCTGCCACTTCTCAGCTTCCATCTGTTCCTGATAAAGTCACGAGCGTGCTTGTGGGCTTTCACGGCCCCCAAAGAACATGACTCATTTGAAAATGACCCAAAGGATCTGGGAAGGCAGAAGAAAGCCCTGACATGGCTATTATCATCTCCTTCCCAGGGCTGGATCAGTCTGTGTTTGGCCAAGAAAAAGCGATATTCAACCTGATGGAAGCTTAGGTAGTCCTGCACCATAGGGAAGATGTAGAAGATGTAGCCATCTCTGGTCACAGCAATGACAAATGCATTGAGCGTCTGAAAGCAGAAGGTGAACCCAGAATTATTCTCCCTGGCTTTAATTCAGCTGCTGAAAGATGAATTCCAGGTGTTTCTTCAGGGACAGGAAAGGAACTTATTCATCAACAAGGAAACCCACAAAAACAGGAAAACACCTTGTGACCATGTAAGACTTAATCCTCGCTAAGCAGGATATTTTGTTCAATGTTAGCATGAGCAATGATCCAGGATAGATTGACGACTTTTTCCAAACCCATCACTGAAACCCTCTCACCACAGGGCAGCTCCTGCATCAGGAGAGACCAGCTAAGGAGACTTCATGAAGGACCTAGAAAGAGTTACCTGCTCTTCAGCTGCACCACTTGGGTATAGCTACACTCTTCTGGGGCTTGGATTTTTTCTAACAAACCAGTCTACAACTTCAGTAACAGGCAGCTACAGGTGGTGTAGAGGAGGGCTGCCCTGGTCCATGCTGGAGACTGGTGACTCCAGGAGGAGCCCTGTGCGCCAGTACAGGCTGGGGGTGACCTGCTGGAGAGCAGAATGTAGAGAGGAACCTGGGAATTCTGGTGACTGGAGCATCTCTCTGATGAGGAAACGCTGTGGGATCTGGGGCTGTTTAGTCTGGAGAAGAGAAGGCTAAGAGGGGAACCTCATCAATACTTACAAATGCCTAAAGGGTGTGTGTCGAGAGGATGAGGCCAGTCTTTTTGATGTGGTGGCCAGTGACAGAACAAGGGTTAATGGGCATAAGCCGGATTCCACTGGAACATGAGGAGAAACTTCTTTACTGGAGAAACTTCTGGCAAACAAAATCAGATAAGAAGAGGTGGTGGTCCTGGGTGACAAGTGAGAACATCTTCTTGAAGATGTCACACAGTCAGAACACTTCCAAGCACCAGGGAGAGCTGTGTCAGACATCACAAATCTGGGATCTGAGTTTCCAAATTTTTCCACCACTTCTGCTTTTTGAAGTTGAACCGTTTGCCCTACTGTGAGGTTCCTGGTGTGAGTCCACAGTCTGTCTGGAACATAAAAGCTCAGGTTCAGTTTGAAGGGTGAGGTGTGGAGAAGGGAAGATGAACCTGGAAATCAGTGGTGGACAAATTTAATGTGCAGCGGGAGATTGGTTTTGTAGAAAGGCCAGTGTGTGTCTGATGAAATATCTCTCACTGAGTTTCAGAGCACAAGGAGCCAGTCAGTCAGCTGGCTAGGATGCTGTTTGCTTGTGCTGTAATTTTTAAGTGTAAGCTGGAAGGAAATGGGATAGAAAAAGCCCATGGAAAGGCTGGTTTCTGAATAAACATATGGGCATCTCAGCTTAAAACATGCTGCTCCTGGGGGCTTCTGGACAAGTCTGTGCACAACCTTTAATCTTTCCATGGCTAGGTTCCTGATACTGCATGTGTCTGTGGTTTCTGGGCCTTAAGTCCTCTTCTCCCTTCTTCCACTTCTCCAAACAAAAGCAGATGGATACTTGGCCCTCCTTACAGTCTGACTCTGGTGCCTTCAACCCTGCTTCTCCATGACCTTACATGAAGACACCTCATGATACCATGACAGACAGGCGAGTGCAAGCCCAGCAGGAGTCCCCAGGGGAGATTTTTTTGAGTTGGTGACTTCTGGGAGCCCAGTGTGACTTTTGGTGATGAAGCTTGTACCACATGAAGACTCCCATGTGGGCTTCACTCTCAGAAGTGGTATCTGCTGTCTGCAACTGTGTCAGTCACAGAGGAACATCTGGAATGATGTGATAACCAGTAGAGAGCTCGTGGTTTCTCCAGTCCTGTGAGGGAGGTATTCCCAAGTGCTCTCCAGGAGGCTGAGCTGGACCATATGATGCCAATTTGTTGAGCCACCAGAGCACTGACAGGCTTGGATGACTGAAGGCATCCCGAGAGCTTATGAGGTGTTAATGTGACAGAAATCCCCCAGCTAATCTGCATGTTGAGTTTTTTGCCCCCTAAAGAGCATTTTAATCAGATACTTGCAATCTGCAGAAAACTCTGACTCAGGGCCCCTTGGGAGGCTGCAGTGCACAAAGGAAAGGGACAGGTCCTGATGAAGCTGGATCTATATGGTATGAGACAATGTGTTCAATCCAAGAGCCTTTCAGATAAGACACTGGCACAGAGTCCCCATCTCTGGAGATACTGAGAATACACATAGCTGAGGTGCTGAGGGATGTGGTTTAGTGGTGCCCTTGGCAGTAGGAGGCTAGTGGTTGGGCTTGATGATCTTAAAGATCTTTTCCAACCAAAATGATTCTATGTTTCTATAATCCAAGTTACTAAAAACAGACAGCGTGGCTGGAAACAGGCAGATGCCCGGGATGTCTCTGCAGATTGCTCCTGACTCCTCTTTGCATGGGAAAGAGGATCAACTGGGCCATAGGAGCAGCAGGGGCAACCAGAATCCTCTCTCCAGCCAGGTCTCTAGCAGATGGTACATCCCCATGGTCCCTTGGTGACAGCTCAGCACAGCCGAGTTGGGCAGCAAGGGCAGATTCTGTATTTGTGGCAGGTTCTGGCCCAATGCTTATGAGACTCACTGAGTCTTCTGCCCATATCTTGAGCAAATGCAAACCTCTACTTAGGGTTTTCTTTTCCTAATTTCTATTATTTTATTCTCTACTAACTTAAAACTATTACAGATAGAAGTAGGGTCAAGATTTATTATCTACTGCAGTACTTTCCTTTTGGAAAAGAATAGCCTGAAATAGTCACTACATATCTCTGGATCTTCATGATGACGAGCTACCAGCTGGGTATAGATAAAGCTGCAGGCTAAGCACTTCTCCTTGCAGAGTGTAATATGAGAAGGGAAGTTGGCAGATAGTATGAACACAAAGTTATTTTTAGTAGAGATTGGAGGAGGGGGGGTGTTTACAGCCTTATCTTCTATCATCTAGAACATAAAATCACAGAATCATTTTGGTTGGAAAAGCCTTTTAAGATCATCAAGTCCAACCACTGACATCACACTGCCAAGCCCACCACTGAACGATGTCTCTCAGCACCTCAGCTACACGGCTTTGCAATATCTCCATAGATGGGGACTTCAGCCCCTCCCTGGGAAGCCTATGCCAGTGTCTAACAACCCTCTCAGGGAAAAAAGTTCTTTCTACTCTCTAATCTAAAACTCCTCTGGAACATCTTGAGGCCGTTTCCTCTTGTCCTGTCACCTGTAGCTTGGGAGAAGAGACTGACCCTCCCCAGCTACAGCCTCCTATCAGGAAGTTGTAGAGAGTGATCATGTCTCCCCTCAGCCTCCTCTTCTCCAGGCTGAACACCCTCAGGTCCCTCAGTCACTTTGCATCAGACTTGTGCTCCAGACCCTTCCCCATCTCCAGTGCCCATCTCTGGACATGTTCCAACTCCTCAATGTCCCTCTTGGAGTGAGGGGCCCAACACTGAACACAGCACTTGAGGTGCAGCCTCACTAGTGCCCTGTACAGGGGGACAATCACTGGCCTCGTCCAGTTGGTCACACTAGTGCTGAAACAAGCCACGATGCCCTTGGCCTTCTTGGCCACCTGGGCAAGAGAAGAGTAACCTTCCCAGTACAGTGTCTCACAGTGGAAGTACAATGCCAGGATGTATTTGAGGGGCAATAGGGCTTGTTTCCGACAAACCTCTCAGGAGCAAGGGAGCTCTTGAGATTTTCTTCAGGGACAAGAACAGAGGTCCCTTCCAACCCTACTATTCTGGGATTCTGTGATTCAGTAACATTTTGCTTTTCAGCAGTCCATCCATATACAAAAGCATTTTCCCTGACAGTTTGCCATTTTTGTACAAAAATGCAGTTTGAGACCAAAACGTTCAAATCTCGTTCCAAGCAGAGCTTTAGTGACAGGAGCACTTGCCCACGCATGCTTTCAGCAGCCAGGCCCATGGTTAATGATAATTATCTGAAGGTCTTGCATAAGATGACACAGGAGCCACAGCGTTGCAGTGATGGTGATTTCAAAGAAAGGGGAGAGGATACACTGAGCCCATGAAGCAGAATTAGCCTTGACCTCCAGTGCTGATGGAACTGGGCTACTTCGGTGTTCCCCAAACCCTGAGCGCTCCTTGGAGATGCTCAGGCAGCAGTCGTCTCTTCCGGGAAAGACTGGGAAATAGGATGTTCAGTGCCAGGATGGCAGTGGCTGTGCGCAGTTTGCCCATCAGTCAAGGAAAAGCAGGTCCCCAGGAGTCTCAAAAAGCACGTTTGAAGCCAAGCAAAATCCCTCCTCACATGACTGCCAAGCAGTCCTCAAGGAAAGGCATCCGAAGCCCATCTGGAGCATGGGTATGGCTTCAATTTGCACATGATGGAGGGGGAATTGTTTCAAAATGAAAAATCAGGTCTTTTTTAAAATTTTAATTCTTTTGAAGGGTTGTCTTCTTTCTAAAGCATTGAAATGAGGCAAGCTGGCAGGGAAATGCAAAAAGACACCAAGTTCTTCCAAAACCAAGCTCCAAAAGGGCAGAGAGTGTTTTGAGAGGATGCACATGCTGAGAATACATGGTCTGCAGCCCTCTCCCAACACCCATCAGCAGTATCTGTGGAGACAGCTGCAATGAGCTGTGGAGAGCTGCTGCAGGCTTACAGAATCCAGCGCAGAATACATATTTGCTCATTTTGTGCTTTCCAGCAAAATTATTTCTTCCAACTCCCCAACTATCTTAGCAAGGAGATTTTAACTTCCAGTCAGAAGCTCTTCCCTTACTCCTAACACAGAGTGGTCCATTTTGGTACAGCTGAGCTGGAAAACCCTACAGAATCCACCTCCTGTAGGACACACTATGACGATCTGGCTTGGTAAGAAGGCCTGGAGCACAGAGTGAGGGTGAGAAACCCAAAGAGATGGTGTCTGTCAACTACCTTGTCACCAAGCATCACTACACAGGGGTTCCAAGGTCTCAAATTCAGGTCATTGACTGTAACTGGTGCTTCTAAATATTGGTGGTGACTCTCTCATGTTCAACCATGTCATGACTAAGTGTCCTCTTCAGCCAAAAAGTCAGGAGCAAAGTGTCCCTGTGGCTCTACTCCTCCAGAAAGGGCTCTGAACTCATCCTCATGAAAATTTGCCAAGAACTGTGGAGGCTGGGAGCAATCTCAGAGATGCCTAAGCACACGTAGATAGCGGACTCTGGGCCCATGTAACCACAAGGGGTACAGAGCCTGTTCCAAGCCACTCTTTGACTTGGAAAGGAAAAACAAAATCCTTTTAGTCTAATGCAGAAAAAAACCCCACCTTATGTTCAACATGAGTAACCTCATGGGAGGGAGGGATCACTCCTGAAACATCCTCCATTTGCTTGAGTTATTAGTCTCTGGGAGATTTCACCAGCATGCTCACCAGAAACAATGTACAGGGCTGTCACTCCATGGCAGGCAATGTTGGCTCCATCTCCTCATGTCACAGGATAGTGGCTTGGACCCCCCTTCTCCTCCCGCCAGCTCCCTGCTGAAGCTGGCCAAGAGTGAGGCAGAGACTATCTCCAGGATGTGCTGTGGCTCTGGAGCAATGCAAAGAGCATCACCAGGGTGTGCTGTCACTCTGGAGTGGAGCCTGTGGCAGGGTTAGGCAGGAGCCTGTGCTACTGGGAACAAGGAGGACCAACAGCTAGGGCTCTTCACCCCAGCAGAGCGGGCTATGTGGTGGACAGATGCCACCCCTCATCAAACCACTAAGAACCTTAGGTCCCTCAGCCTGCTGAAGGCACGTCTCCAAGGGGCTGCTGGCTGAGATGTGCTGAAAACCATTGATGACAAGAAGGGGAGTTCAACTGTGGCTGAGTGTCAGATGCCCACCAAAGTCATTCTATCACTTCCCCTCCTAAACTGGACACGGGAAAGAAGATATAACAAAAGCTTTGTTGATCAAGGTAAAAATAGGGAGATCACTCGGCAGTTATCATTATGGGCAAAAGAGGCACAGTTTGGGGAGAAATAGTTTATTAACAGTCAAAACTGCCATGGTTTGACATGACAGCGTTTTCTGGTAATGGGGAAGGGGCTGTAAAGATGGCTCCTGTAAGAAGTTGCTTGAAACTCTCCCCAGCTCTGAGCCAGATCCACTTCTGGGGGTGAGCCAATTAGATGCCTCCACTAACACTTTTTAAGAAGAAGCCAGAAGAGGAGGCTTCCTCCTGTTCCTTCTTCTTCTGCCCTTTCTTCTTTTCTGTCTGGTGATGGTGTAAGCAGTTGGAGGAGAGAGAGAAGCAACCATGAGGACTCCAAGGTCCCAGAGGGAAGAGAGGAGGAGGTGTGCTGGAGCAGAGACTTCCCTACATTCTATGGAGAGGACTGGTGAAGCCAAGATTTGTTTGCATTTCATTAAAGACTCCACATCAGGGACAGTGACTCACTGCATTAAAGACCCTGTGCCAGGGGCAGTGACTGTGGCCGTAGGAGGCCCTGTGCCATGTGAGGGACCTCATATTCACAGAAGCTGTAACTGTGGAGAAGAACCCATGCCAAAGGAGCTCATTAAAACTATGCCCAGAAGAGGCCGTGTCCTGAGGGAGGGACCCTGTATCTGCAGAAGCTGCAACTGTGGAGAAGAACCCACACCAGAGATGTTCACTAAGGACTTCATCCTATGTGAGGGACCCTGGATCGGCAGAAGCTGCAGCTGCTGGGAGAAACCCACACCAGAGAAGTTCCTTAAGGTCTGTGTCCTGGGGAAGGGACCCCATATCGGAGCAGGGGAAGAATGCCAGGAGTTGTCCTCATCTGAGCAGAGAGAAGCGGCAGAGCCCATCTGTGAGAGACTGACCACATCCCCCACTCCCTACCCCCTGAGATGTTGAGGGGGGAGGAGGCAGAGATATCGGGAGCAGTGAGCTGGGCCCAGGAAGAAAGGAGGGTTGGGGGAGGGAGATATTAAAGTCCTTGTTGTAATTTTCTCATCATCCCACTCTCTTTATGCTTTTTGTTCTGTTCTATTTCTAGTAGGTAGTAGAATAAACTTTCCTACTGTCCTGTCTAAGTCGAGTACTGGAGTCTGTTTTGCCCGGAACTGTAATTGTCAGTGAGCCCTCCCTGCCCTTGTCTTGATCCACAACAACCTTGCTTATCTTTTGTCCTCTTATCTTACTGGGCTCTGTGCCATCTTAACAAGGGTGGAGGTGAGTGAGACTGACGTGGTGCTGCTTTGCTGTCTGGCCAAAACCACGACAAAAACACAGTAGGGAAGTGAGAAACAAAACTGAATCTTAAAACATCTCTGCCCTCCCCTTCCTTCTCCTGCGTCTCTCTTTCCATATAGCGGCACAGGGTAACAGGGAATGAGGGCTGTGGTCAGTTAATTACAGATGGACCTTGCTGCTGCTGCAGCCTCTCAGGGGAGGCCTCATCACACTTCCTGCTGCTACACTGTGGGGTCCCTCCTATGGCAGACCATGAACTTCTCCAGCATAGGTCCTTCCCATGGGATACAGTTCACAAACTGTCCCAGCATGGGTCTCATCCACGAGGGAACCAGTCTTTCAGGCACAGACTGCTCCAGCATGGTTCCCCCATGGGGTCACATGTCCTGACAGCAAACCTTCTCTGGTGTGGGCTCCTCTCTCCATGGGCTCCCAGGTCCCGCCAGGAACCTGCTCCAGTGTGGGCTTCCCACAGAGTCACAGCCTCCTTCAGGCATCCACTCGCTCCAACGTGGGGTCCTCCATGGGCTACGAGTGGATCTCTGCTCCCCAGTGGCCTCTATGGACTGCAGGGGCACAGCTGCCTCACCATGGGCTGCACCACAGGTTACAGGGGAATCTCTCCTCTGGTGCCTGGGCACCTCCTCCTCCTCCTTGTCCACTGACCTTGGTGTCTGCAGAGTTGTTCTCACATATTCCCTCCCTTCTTCTAATGCAGTTTTTGCACCTGCAGGGTAACTTTCTTCCCCCTCTCAAATCCATTAATCACAGGCCAGGCCTTGGTCAGGGGCAGCTCCACCTCCGAGCCAACTGGCACTGGCCCTATCAAATACAGGGGAAGCTTCTAGCAGCTTCTCACAGAAGCCACCTCTATAGCCTCACTGCTACCAAACCCTGGCCACACAAGCTCACTCCACCCTGTCTGCTACAACACAGGAGGAAGTGGCTGCTGAGCAGTGTGAAAAGGTGACTTATTCATCCCCTCTTTAAGATGCTCATTGTAATAGACCATTACATAGTGAGACACACTCCTGCATGAAGCAGCTAAGACCACAAAGTTGATGGGATTAAAAGAAACAAGTCCAAGGCATAAGGAAGCTGTAATATACCCACAGCAAAGAAACAACCATAAATATAAAGACGATGCATGCTGGCTGTTGTTCCCAGCATTCCCAACCTCCTGCTGTGCATCTTTAAGAATTAACTGGAATTAATGCCAGACTAAAAAGACCATGACAAAAGGGATCTGCAGTTACTAGACAAAGTAGACATTTGCTGAAGCAATTTGGAGATCTTTTATATTTCATGCAATAGAGGCTATTGGGATGTAATCCTCAAGACAGGATGAGGGAATCCAGCTCTGTCCTGAGCCCCCACAGCAGTGTTGCGGAAGGCTTCCTGCTGCTGGTGTGATCCCCACAGCCTGGAAGGCTTTCATCCAAAAGGAAGCCAGAGGAGATGCCATCCGGGATCAGTCTCATTTTCAGCATTAATAAATCAGAAACATCC